>NW_024082197.1:215861-254741 GCF_003009895.1 Hyaena hyaena | reverse complement strand
TCCGTCAAGTTCCTCCTAAGCCTCCTATACGTGCAAACATATGATATTTGTCCTTCTCTGCCTGACTTATTTCGCTCAGCATAATACCCTCAAGGTCCATCCATGTTGCTACACATGGCCAGATTTCATTCTTTCTCATTGCCATGTAGTATTCCATGGTATAGATAAACCACATCTTCTTGAAGGCACTTGGAAATTTGTGATTTGGTAATGACAGTGTAAAGAATGGGAAGCAGAAGATAATAGAACTATATCTTAAAGGTGCTAAAAGAAAATTGCTAACAGCTCAGAATTTTGTTTCAAGGGGGGAGAATCCTTCAGGAATGAAGGTGAAATGAATTTATTTTCAATCAAACAAAAACGGAAAGACTTCATCATCAGCAGATTTTACTATAGAAAATACTGAAGGATGCCCTTTGGGCAAGAAGAAAATAATCCTGGATGAAAATTTATAAAAGTTATCTGAAGCACAGGATGAGACTGTTTTTCTCCCAAGTGGATATAAATTTGCTTTTGTCAGGCAGTCAGAGAAACTAGTAATCAGGAATCATTTTAACCCAAGTCCCAGGATCAAGATGATTTTAAGTTGGACATCAAAAAAATAATAATAAAGTGAGTGAGAGAGAGAGAGAACAAAGAAAAAAGAAAGTTGGGAATCAATTACTGAGAGAATTCCTTGTAGTTCACCCTGTCTCTTAACACAAACTATTCATCTCCTTAGATTTTGAGCCAAATTTTGGGGAGCTGCAGCTGTTCTAGGAGAAAGGTGGCTTTCACTACAAAAGTTACCTGTTTAGATTTCAGCTTCTCCTACATCTTGGCCTCTAATCCCTTATCAGATTTCTGACACATTTAAATATTTGAATATCTAGTTTTTCTTATATTTATTCAGTTTTTTCCAGTGTGTTCAGCAAGAGTGTTAGAAGGAATTATTATTTTTAATATAATTTATTATCAAGTTAGCTAACATCCAGTGTATACAATGTGCTCTTGGTTTTGGGGCTAGATTTAGAAGGAATTATTTAATCCATCATTACCAGAAATACATGTTTAAAGTTTCTTCTATATAAATAACCAAACTGCAAATTTCTTTAATACAATCACATAAAAAAGTAGAACTATCACACTAAAATTGGATGTTGTACTTCTGCCAGGTTCACACCAATATATAGCCTGAGCAAGCCACCATTTATTTCAAAGGTGCATCAAAATTCTGTCTTGTCTAATGGTCAGAATTTCTTTCTATTGGATGTTTAATTTCTAAATATTTTTAAGATTTCTAAGATAATAGGAAAAGAACACTTATTGAAGAGAGGATACACATACACAGTCATGAAACGTCAGCATTTTTATCAGTTCCATATGGTAAGCTATCACTATAAATGGAAACATTTGTATTGATTCTTTTTCTGATTAAGAAAGTAAATATTTAAACATAAACAAAAATATAAAGACTAAAATATTTCCTGTAATCTTAACACTCATATATAATCACAGTATACATTTTGTTACATATTATTTTAGATAGTCTTATGTCTGGATTATATACTATGTCCATATTATATATTATATATACTTAAACATGCTTAAAATTTTCAAATAAAAATGTAAGCATGCCACAAAGACTCTGCCATACTTATGATTTTTTCCTTAATATATCTTGGCAATTTGTTTGTCTTAGTTAATTTAGATCTAACATGTCTCATTTAACAATTGTTCAGTATTTCTTATTTGAACAATTATTTATTGATGGTCTTTAAGTAGTTTTAACTTCACTATTTTATTAACATTGCTCGGATATGACGGTTGGATTGTCTGGTGCAGTGAGTAGACTTTGTGAGGGGTGGTTTCACATAGAGGACAGCCCAGTAGGTGAGATCCATCAATGGACCACTCAAGGATCTAGTGACTCAGGCTTTCCTCTGAAATCTTGGAAGACTTTATGATTCATGTGAAGCCAAGAGTAGATAGAAAACTGGAGCTCGCTGTCCTGTGACCTCTAGCTGGATTTCCAAAGTCCTTTGATTTGTTTCTCACCAGCACATTCTCTTCTCCAGTTCTTGCTGGTAGTAACTTACAGTTGTCCAAAATAGTTCAAAGTGCAGTAGCCAGTAGGGGGGAAAGAAGGAAATAATGTGTTCGAGAAATTCACAGTTTCACCTAGTCTTTTCTTTTTTCCTTTCCTTTTGGATGTATTGAGGTGGTCTGAAGTCAGCTGAGATGTTGCAAACCACTCTCTCTCTTCTACTCACCCAACTGTCTTTGTTAAAGAACACCATAGTATAAGGCAAACTTCACTTAGTACACACTGTCCACCAGATGTAGAAAAAAAAATAGCAGTGACCAGCCATTCTGGGAGATGGACTTAATCTAAGAGCTATCTTTGCTTTATGTACTTCTGTGAAGAGCTTGGGGATTTCCTGAGTCCTGTTGAAGAAACTTAACCACTCAGTTTATAGGCTAAGCACTTCTCCATTGCTAATGTTGAATAACAAGCTAATTAACACCAATCAAGCTTTCCTTTAATCTGTGTCATTCTCTTTCACAATTTCCAGGCAAAAAAAAATTAATTTTTTGACTGTTGGTGGCTTCTGTTTTAGCAATGCTACTTTATAAAAATCTTGGTTTTCTACTTTTTTCTTCATATCACTGAGATTTTATAAGGAATGTGTAGGTTAAAATCATTATTGAAACAGGACATTGTTCCTTTAAAGTTTAATGGTGAGAAAGAAGATAAAAATATCTATTGTCCTTGTAAGGAATGGACTGGCCTAATGAGGTTTTGTCAGTGGAGGCCTCTGACTTCTGTTGATGCCAAAGGAATGCCAGACTACTGGGTTGGTGTAAGCAGTGAGATACTAGGCAGGAAGGCAAAATGCACAAAGAAAAGGTAGTCTCTGTATTGCAGACATACTTTCTCAGTTTTGTGTAGAAAAGATTTAATAGTTGAATTACCTTATGGATAGAATTGGTTTGGGTTTTTTTGTTTTGTTTTTTATTTTTATTTTGTTTTTTATTTTTGTTTTTTATTATTTTTGTTTTTTTCTTTTTGTAAAATTTTATTTGTTTCTGTGTTTCAGAGAGAGTAAGAGAGAGCATGAGCAGAGTACAAGCAAAGGGAGAGAGAAAGAGAGAATTTTAAACAGGCTCATGCTCAGCTCAGAGCCCTACATGGGGTTCAATCTCATAACTGTGAGATCATGACCTGAGCCAAAATCAAGAGTCAGACACTTAATCAACTGAGCCCCCAGGTACCCCTGCTCTTTTAGATATTAAAGATTTACTGATGGATTCGAAGGATGATGGTCTTTATCTGTCATCCAAGATGAAGCAAATAATGTTATAATTAACTTAAGAGTTGACTTTATAAACTAGTTACCGTATATCCCCTCAACTATGTGTGGATAGAGTTTGAATTGCCACTGACTGGCAGCCTCTCGTGACACATATAAAAGGGAGTTGTGTTGGCAGCCAAATAAGTTTGTCCTGTGTGTCCTCTCCAGCCAAGTGCTATGTGGTGCTAAGTTCTAGTTCTCAGTTTGATGTCACCTTATGAGTTTCTCCATGCATGTATTCTAATTTCTTCATGTGATCTTATGTAACTTCATAGATCTTTGATTATGTGGACATGTTTATATATAATAATTATTTTCTATGCCCAAACAGATCTTGAAATAACTTATTAAAATAAAAAGAAAACCTATCTGGGGTCATTAATGAACTCATTCTCAAGGTCAGCAACTTTTGTAGCTTAGTAGAATCTGTGGCACCCTGCCTAGATCACCTTCCTTGCCACTGGCAGTGTTGACCACAAATGTATCACAATTACCACCCACTTCCCCAACTTCCTGTGTCTGTACCTCTTGCACCTTCAGAATTGTCCTTGGCTGATAAGGAGCCATCTAGCCAGGGAGGCTGTGCCACTTTCCCTTGAACCATTGCCCTTTCAGGGATAGCAGATAGGCTACGTCTGAATGATACAGGGGTACAGAAGCCTAGCTTTCTTGCCTCAAGAAGAAACGAAACTGTGATGAGATTTATATTCCAGATTTCTTGCAATCTCCATGGATTAGGCCAAGACTAATCTCTCCTAAGACTATTATGATCAGCTCTTTCTCATTTATGCTGCATCACTTCCACTCTTATAGGTATTCTTGAAGACCTCCTCCTCAACAAAGCACCTGAAACCCTGGATTGAGCTTTGTTTCTAAATAAACTGAATTAAGACAGTACCAAAGTGCTCTTCGAGAATAGACTCCAAAAATGGGATCCTTGAGTTAGAAACTTGAGGGCTGGTTTGTAACGAATACCTAATCACTGGTGGTAGGTGGAGTTTGCATGGTTCTGGAACGCAGCCTGCAGCTAGAGTGCAATTGCTAAGGTTGTCACTGAGATCGGCAGGAATAAGATACAGGCAGAAGGAGGTGCAGTGGCTTGTATGATATTTCTGGCATTTGAGAGGTATAGGAGAAATATAAATTATAAAGACTTTGGAATTGAGAATCTATTTCTGAATGTCATTGGTGCTTTGAAGAGATGAAATAACAAGCCCAGGGCAATCAATCATCAATTTAAAGCCAAGTATGATAGTCAGGCGGCCTCTTGGGCAGCTTTTAAAGAGGCCTTCAGATCCTGCAGCTGGAGAACAGACAGAACTTAGGACCAGGCATAAGACTTTATTATGAAAGTCACAAGCCTCAAGAGAAAGCTTAATTCTCAGCCAAGGAAAGTCTTGTATGATAAAGCCAAAACCTGAAAGGTAAAGAAAGTGACACACAAATTTGGTGTAGTGTTATCTGGGTATACATATAGGTAGACCTGATACTGCTGAATTATCCTGAAACCAATCCCATTAATTGAAAGAACGTTTCCTATCTCTTGGTTGCAGACTGTGCAGAATTCTTAAATGAGGCAAATGACTCACAAAATAATCCTCCCCTTCCGAACCTGCCCCCTACTCCCCTCTTGGTGACATAAACAACTAAGATTATCTCTCAGCATAACACAACTGATAAAGTACTGAGTCTGCTAAAGGAGAGGATGGGTTATATGCCCACAGAATTGCAGGAATAACTAACAAGTTCAACAGTAACTAAGGAAGTACTGTGAATGGGTTTTGAAGGTGTTGGATAAGGATGGTGGTGTGGAATATAAAGCTGAATAAGGGAGATTATGTGACTATAGAGGCAGCCTCCCATGATATAGAAGTTAACACTCTTGAAGTGGTTCTAATACACTGCTTGATAGCTTTTTGGAAGCTTGAATATTCATGGATTACTTTTAAAGTAGTAGAGATGTCAATCTTCTGTGGCCAGTTGGTGGAAGTGATCAAAGACTCAGAAAAATGCACGTTATAGAAAGGATTTACTACATACATTGTGAAAACCCATCTGCTGATTTTGTTTCTTGGGGGAGCCTTCCTTACATTCCATGTATGAAGAAGGTACCAGCATCATTCTAAAAGCTCATAGTAACTATACTTTGTAGGCTGAAACTGGTTATAGGAAAAACATTGTGACAGACAGACAGACAGACAAACACACACACACACACACACACACAAATAATAGCATTATTCTATAATTTGAGCATATATTCAATATATTAAAATATACTCCATCTATTCAATATATAGAATAGTGATATATATATACATATATATGTATATATATATACATATATATAACTATTATCTATCACCTGTCTAAAATAAGATGAGATCAAGGATGAATATGTAGAAGGCTGAGATCAGCAATCCCAGTGGAAAGTTATGATCCTTTGCCAAATTTGTAAACCTGTACAGGTATTAGACTCAGTTTATCAATTTAAGGAGAAGTCAAGTTTCCTGCCATAAAGAAGACACTTTTAACATCATGGGGATTATATATAATATTTATCCAGTCCTTTCCCAAGGGGAAAGCCATTTACTTGGATAACTATCTATAGAGGAAAATGGAATATCCAGATATTTTGAGTTATTTTGTATACACTATCCAAATTGATGCTGATACCCAAGGAACCAAAGCACTGTGACAGCCTCCCTGCCAGTAAAAGGGCATATGGGAGCAGTCAATAATGAGTTGCCGGCTTAGGGGTCACAGTGGACCCATGGGCTCCACAGCTTCACTTACTAGCCAGTCTTCTGGTTTGAGAATGTATAATCATAATAGACAAAGTTAGCAGCTGACAGAACTCTCTTATGGCTCCTTGACCTGTTCAATAAGAGCAACTGCAGTGAAAGTGGAAGCTCCTGAAACTCTCCCAGAAACCCCTTCTCAACCAAGATAATAAATCAAAAACAATTTTCTATCCACAGGGGAATGGAAGAGGTTAGTGCTATCCTCAAAGCCTTCAAGGTATGTAAGGATTGTGGTACCATTATCTTTTCATTTAATTCAGCAGTCTAACCTATACAAAAATTGGATGACAGTGGATTAGCCACAGACTTAACCAAATGGCAATCCTAATTGTGGCCAATGTGTCAAATATGATATCTTTAGTTGAGCACATTAACAAAATTTTGGTTATGTGGTATGCGGCTGTTGAGATTTAGAATACATTCTCCTCCATATGTACAAAAAAGAATATCAGAGGCAGTTAACTTTCAGTGGGGCAGATAACAATATACATTTGCAGTCTTTCCTTGGAGCTATGCTAAATCTCTTATTGTCTCATATTTCAGTGGGGCATGAACCATCTGGACAGCCTGCAGAATATTGTGTTGGTCCACTGTATTGTTGAATGATAAGTGGAAACGATTATAAACCTCACAAATGCTTAGGGACCTTTATTAATGGTATGATTTGGGGGTATAGGGCTTCAATAGCCTAGGGTATGCAGCCACATTGCCTTCAAAGTAATACAGGGTGGAAGAGATAAACGCTACAAAAGCTTACTCAGTGGTGCAGTTTTTCTGTAGGGCACCATCCAGTGGTCTCTTGGACATCCCCTCCAAAGCAAAGGACAAGTATTGCAACTTGTACCTTCTTCTACTAAGAATGATACTTTAGGCAGACCTCTTCAGGTTTTTGAAGGCACAATATTCTGCAGTTGAATCTAAAAGTTGTTAGATTTGAAGGAAGCCTAGAGCAAGAAATGGCTTTGCAGAAAGTCCAGCTGTAGTTCAGGTAGCCTGCTACTAGGCCATGTGGCCCGGCAGACCTCATGTGTACCTGATAAATACCTCATACATATTTCATAAATAAAGTTTTCTACTTTATGGTAGAAAACCATGCTATATGGTGACTCTTTCAAACCGCAGTGGAAGAGTTGCAACATAGACTACTGAAGTTCTAGGGCAAGAACATGCAATCTGCAGCAGAGAACCATTCTATAAACAGATCTTGGCATGCTAGTGGGCCCTGGCAGAGAGGAAGCATATGGCAATGGGGTATAATGTGCAGCCAGAATTTCTCATCATGGGCTGGATAATTTCAGACTACCAAGTCATAAGATTGGATAGGATGGGCCCAGCATCAATCCATTATAAGGTGTAAGTCATACATCCAGCATATAGAAGCTGAAGCAGATACAGAGGTCTCATGAAACAAGGTAGCTAGAGCTTTCTGTTACCTATCACTGTTGTACCAGCAACCTCTTTTCAGCTCATACCAATGATTTATGATGGACACTATAATGAACTTCTCAGCTTCATCTTCAGGGGAAGGCTCAATGCCTCATCTGCCAGGGGTAAAGATACTCTCCAGTTTAAAATGTTTCAGGGATTGCCTCAGATGTAGAGAGCTCCCTCACCCATGGTAATACCCCATACTCATCAATGCAGGTATAAAGTTCTGGTTACTTTGGCCCAGTTTAGGCTAACTCTGAAGGACCATTTTAGCTATCTACCAGAGATATTTATTTAGACATGTCCATGAGGTTGAAAAAGCTGCATTAGAGCTTGACTTTGCAATTCTACTTCCCTCTTTTCCTTTCCACAGGTGTTGATTCCAAGGAGACTTAATAAATATCCTGTTTTCTAAACTCCATAAAAATACGCTTGCTCCTAAGGGACTAAAACCCACAATAGGTCTTATAGGATTTTTCTGTGATCAGATGGCAGAGGGGAATAGAAAACTGAGCTTGGTTCACAGATGAGTTGGCATGTTAGTACAACCATAAAATGAATAGTAGATGCATTATACTTCCACTCAAGTGTGGCTTTGAAAGACAATGATGAAGGAAGCAATGCCTACCAGTTGGCAGGGCTTTGGGCAGAGCTCCTGGTTATTGTATAAAGAGACATAAGCTTGAGGTAAAAATATTAATGGATTCATAGACAGTGATAAATAATTTATATAGTTAGTCAAGGGATCTAGAAGGAGCAACATTATAAGCTCAAGATTAAAGATTTCTGGGAAGAGATATGTATAGATGCATTCGTGGGAGTGGAAAGGAAGCATGAAGCTCTTTGCATTGCATACTAGAGTAGACCCTTTATAGAAGAGACACTAAACAAACAACCAAATGGGAAGAATAGCTTGTGCCAATAGTTTTCAATCAGCTTCTCTCCTTGACCGTGACGATGGGAGGCATGTGAATGGAAGGGCCATTGTGCAGAAATGGAATCTTTGTGCCCAAGAATATGTGCTCTATCCTACCAAGACCTATCTACCCAATCACTTTTCCTGAATGCCAAGATCTATCAGCAACAGAGGTTAATGCTGGGTGTCCTATATGATTCCTTAAGGGGAACAATCAGCTACTTAGTGCCAATTTGATTTAATGGGACTCCTTTTCTATTGAAAAAAGCAGAATTTATCCTGATCAGGATTGACACCTACGGGTTCAACTTTCTTGTGTATAGGACTTTAACCAACATCATATTCTAAGAACTCATGGAGTATTTGATTGACTGGCATGAAATCCTGTATAACAACATCTCAGACCAAGAGATACTTTTTTTTTTTTTTTTGGTAAAGAAGGTAAAGAAGGTTACCATGGAACCATTAGTCTCATCACCCGATATATTCTCCAGAGACTGTTGTCCTGTTACAATAGTTGAATGACTTTAAAGATGCAGGTGAGGTACCAATTTGGAAATGACACCTTGCAAGGATGGGGCACTATTTTTCAGAATGTGGTGTACTCTTAAACCAACATCCATTATTTACTGCTATGTCAGAAACAGATAGAATTCATGTTGTTATGGATTGAATTGTGCCCCTACCCCCTGCCTCACACACACACAATTCAAATATTGAAGCCCTAACTGCTAATGTGACATTTTGGAGGTAGAACCTTTAAAGAAATAATTAAGGTTAAATGAGGTCATAAGGGTAAGGACCTATCCAATAGGACTGCTGTCCTTCTAAGAAGAGGAAGAGATTTCAGGAATGCATGCAAATAGAGAAAAAGCCATGTAAGGAAACAGTGAGAAGATGGGCATCTGCAAGCCTAAGAGAGGGAACTCAGGAGAGACTAACCCTGTTGGCACCTTGATCTTGGACTTTTAGCCTCCAGAAGTGGAAGGAAATTAGTTTCTGTTTAAGCAAACTGGGGTGTTGTATTTTGTTGTCATTCCCAGAAAACAACACATTGCCTTGGAAACTAAGGAGTGAAAAGAATGGACCTACTTATCATTTCCATGGACCTGCTTGGAGAATTTGTGCTTCTTGACCCTGAAACTTTAAGCTCTGAGTCTAGAGGTCCTGGTCTTCTAGATGGGTTCTTTCCACCTCTGAACACAGTAAATGTAAAGGTACAATTGCTGTCTCATTGTTTGGGCAGCTAGTACCCATAGGCCAGCAAACACAAAGCGAGTGTAATGGCCATTATCTTCTTTGGGAGTCAGGACTACTAAGAAAAGAAAAGAACATATTTGGCACTCAGGTGATCCACTGGGGTGGGGAGGGAAGGTGTCTTTGTGTCATGCTCATTTGTAACTGTGAATGGGCAGGTACAGCAACTATCGCCTTCCTGGTAAGGACATCATGAAAAGCCTCACAGAGGCTCTGGACAGAGAGGCAAAGGATGGAGATGAATATCAGTTTTTGTTGTAAGACCAACTGCTGCAGGTAGTAAATCTCAAGAATTGTGACCAGAGAATCCTGGAGAATCTGACTGAGTGGAGTAAGTCTGTTGTAGGAAACAAATGAATTCAACTGATACCGCAGATGCTCAGCTCAAATCCCCTTTACTGGCCTCCTTTATTGTCCTTCGTCTACTGGGGCTATTGGCTACTCACAACTCACAACTGCCCCCCTTTCTGGAAATCTGCCTTCAGCTGAGGTTGACACTTCACCCAGGAGGTTATACACCTCCTGTTATTGAGTGATGAGCATCGATAATGACCAAAAAATAGGGGATAGAACATACTGGCCTCTTGCCTAAAGTATGGGTACCTTGGTGATACAATTATGCTTCAGGTTCTCATCCCACCTGTGTTGGACATCAGGCATAGACATTACCTGAGACCACATCTTTGCTAAGTTTTTCCCTCACCTGTTTTTCTAGCTCCTATATAGGCTCTGCCTTCAAAGATTACACACATAGTAATCTTGTGCATTCAATTTTCTCTCTTAGCCTCTGCTTCTAGGGAACTGGACCTAAGCAATTAATAATAAAATAAATTCAAGAGGGCATGTCAATAATCTCAGCTGGGTAAAGCAGCTTCTCTGAAACCAGCACTCTGCTATTGCTGTGTGGATGTACAATGACATGAGGCATAGTCTTTCCTTTCATTGAACTCACCATGTAGTTTTGCAGTAAAGGCATAGATATGTGCACAGCTTAAACTTGCGATTCGGTGCTAGATGGTACCAAATTGGAAAAAGGTAAAATTGAGGCTCAGAGAAAAGGAGTGCCTTTCTCAGAGAGCTACATACTTGAAAGTAACTATAAAAAATGCTCATTATTTAAAAGAATTTTCACTAGCATAATTTGAGAATTTGTTAAAGATTGACAATATATATTAAAGTAAAGTCAGTGAGATGTTAACTTACTGCGTTAATCACAGTTGATTTAAAGCATATACATGTCCAAAATATTAGCATCTGAATCAATGCTTTCATGCTATAAGGCACTCATTCAGAAACGAGCTGAACTCAAAGCATAGTGCCCAGATGCTGCTGTACAGAGAGGACAGAGCCCAGTATTCCTCAGGAACTGTCAGATAGCAACCATAGGGGGCAATGCAAGCTTGGCAGTAGCATTCTCAGCTCCCTGCCTGCACCAGCTAAGGCTGCCCTTTCAAGGTACTGCTGCTTTATTATTCTTGTTTAAAACGGACTGAATCTTTACGGTTTCACAATGTCTTAAAGCACATAATTACTTTAGTTTGGGGGCAAGCCCTAGGTGGAAATGGAAGCATAGAGTGCAAAAAAAAATTTTTTTATAAAGATACAAAGAGTAGATAGGGGTAGAGTTTGAATTTAAAGGTGACACAGAAGTAGGACGGAAGTTTGTGGTTAGTCCAGTAAGAATCTAATCTGTTTCACTAAATTTTGTCTATCAGGTTCCTGTTTTCTGAAATGAAAACTCTGTGTAAAAGCACACTGATTCTTATTTAACTTTTGTTATATTTCTTAATGAATTGGGTGTCTGAATATTGTGAATGAAGAGACAATTGTTGAACAAATATAATAGTTGTCACAAATCATTTTAAGGGCATATGCATTTAATATATTTCTGTGACCTTATTTTACATTTCTAGTGTACCAACATATGAATATGGGTACATATTGATAAGTATGATTTTCCTGCCCATCATTATAAAAATACCTTTCCTAGTTGAACTGTTAATGAAATGATGAGAAAATCTGAGGTGAACATTAGCAGTCTATTTTCATTTTGTTTCATCAAAAATAATCTATTTTACAATTACTATTTACTAGCAATAACCTGCAGCGAAAAATGATTTAATGTTCAATATGTGCATTAAAATGCACTTGCTTTTTTTAATATGTAAAAGCTGATGGAAATTTCATTTAAGCACAATTCCTGTATCACAGATTTTAAGCAAAATGAAAAGAAGTTAGGGTACCATTTAAACATGGCTATAAAAATAATTTCTTTCAGTGGCTGGAGGGAAGGAAGGATTGGTCAAAGTAATTTTTATCTTCGATGGGATTCCCCACTAGCCTGCTTTCTTACTTGGCTTAATGCATGCCACAATAATCATGCTATTTCTTCCTAGCGTTTTTCTAGCTCACAGTAATAAGAATAATTGCATGGTGTTTATATTCTAAAGTGCCTTTTCTCACTAAGCTCTGAAGTCCTTTCTGGGTATTAATTCTCACAAGATTTCCATGTGGCACGGGAATGTGTATTACCATCTTGCTTTTCCCCTTTTAACAACGAGGGTAGTGAGACACGTACGCAGTAAATGATGCGTAAGACACAGAGTCAGGATGCTAGAAACACTCGTGCAGTTCGAAAGCCGGGCCGCGCTTTCTAGGGATCATTAACACACTTGATTGAATCCTGGCAATTAGTAGCTATCTTTTAAGTCCTAGTTTTCACGTCTAGAACATTAACACTGGTAGGAAAGAAAAATTTAATAACCTGGAATAAGTTAATTCTATTGCTTCCTAGGTAATATAGGGATTATAATAAGCAAGTTATAAATAACTGCAGTTATAAGAAGATTATTGACAATAATTTAAAGTGTAAATGTTTAATGATGTAAAATTCACAATTAAAAACAAAAACATTTTAAATAATAGCTAGCCTAGAGGCTGTGAAGTAAAAAAGGACTAGCTATATAATTTGAATGTAGTGTCAAAGCTGTTTAAATTTATTGGATAGAAGTCAAAAATGTTCAGAGAGGCCTGGAATACAACATTACTCAATATATGTTATTCAGCAAATATGTGAATAATATCTATTGAGAATGCCAACCCAAATTAATTTAATCTTCTTTAAAGTGTGATAATAGCATTGAAATTTCATATATTTAAGCTTGCTTAACTTCTAGAGATACTTAAAAGATATTATCTATTCTGACATTTATAAATGAAATTATTTGAAGTTTGTGATTTGCTTCAAAATACATTGGGAGGAAAGAAGGAATATATAAAACCAGAATTGGCCATTAGCTGATTGTTGCTGAAGCTATATGATATATATGGGGATTTAAGTTTATTCTTCACTTTTGTTTATGTTTAATAGTTTTTATAATAAAAATGTTTTAAATGTAAAAAAATCATACTCATATATATTAGATAAGAGATTATTACTAATCTGTTGTAAGAAAATGCATCTCACCTTTCTGAAACTGAACTATATGGGAAGCTCATCTATCAAGAACATAGAAAGAAATAAAACATACTGCACAAAAAGAGGGGTCTTCAGACATCAGTATGAGTATTATTTGAAACATTCAAATAAAAGGTGCTATTTAACTAAGTTAAGAGAATTAATAGTTTGAGCATTGACAGACTTAGGATCAATTACTTGTGCTAGAATTCACTAGTTTGGTAATTTATTTCAATTCTATTAGTCTCCATCTCCTCATATATAAAATGGATATGATAATATCTACCTTAAAGGATTTTAATGAAGTTTGCATGTAATTAAAATTTTGCTTGGTACTGGGTAAGTGTTATATAAATGATCACTAATAATTTTAAGCTTGATTATCTCATTTTTGAGACCTCATAAAATGAATGTCAGAAATGGTTACATGATAGGGTGTCTGAGTGGCTCAGTCAGTTAACTCTCAGACTCTTGATCTCCACTCCGGTCATGATCTCATGGTTCCTGACATTGAACCCCTGTGTTGGGCTCTGAGCTGATAGGGCAGAGCTTGCTTGAGATTCCCGCTTTCTCCCTTTCTCTGCCCCTCCCCTGCTTATGTGCTTGCTTGCTTTCTTTCTTTCTTTCTTTCTTTCTTTCTTTCTTTCTTTCTTTCTTTCTTTCTTTCCTTCAGGAAGTATAAACTCATGATTTTATAATTTAGGTAACAATATAGTCTACTCAATTAAGAATTCAACTCCATTAAGACTGTACATAGGTATTTAAAATTTGTATTTGTATTTGTTTATAATACAGACATAGGTTCTCAAGGATTCATAGAGCTTCATGTCATAAATCAGATTTTGTAACTAGCCTCTTTATTAGGTAAGCAGACCCAAAGAAAATAAAGTCTTAAAAATAGCTGAAACCCCTAAAGGAACTCTTGGTGACCCACAGAGCCTGTCTGCACCAGCTAAAGCTGTCCTTTCAAGGTGTTGCTGTTTCATTATTCTAGTTTAAAACTTAGAGTCAGTAATAAAACAGTGTTTCATAAAACACTGTCCATGGAAATCCTTCATCCAGTGATATTCATTTTGACCTACTTATGTTTATATGGAGGCTACTTCTGCTATCTGTGATTTATCTTTATGTAACATCCTTCTATTCTCATAATTTAGAACATGGTTCCATCACCTGTTGCTGTTAGTTCACTGGCAAGTCAAACATTTTAAATATTACAAGAAGGCTTTCTCTCTCTCTCTCTCAAAATAAATGTATAAATAAATGAGTGATAAATAAATAAACATAAAAAAGAAATAGCTACATGATTTTCAATGAAGAATGGCACCCTTCGGAACACCTAGTAGGGAAACATTGTCAGAAATAAAACCATAAGAGGAAATAAGCAGCTTTATAAAGGCAAAATTCAAAGTCTCTTTTAGTAGAGGGACCAAAGCCCTACATTTCCTGATAAAGCTTGTGTATACCTTTGTACTATAACACAGGACAATATGGAATATAGTGATCATAGAGAATTACTAAGAGAAGTTAACACAGAAACCTAAAATCTTAGAGTCTTAACAGAACAAAAGTTTGTTCCTCACTCGTATCACAGCCCACTGTAAGTCAGGAGTCCCTCCTGGAAAGCTTCTTACCCAAACTCCTTTCTCTTTGCTTTATCACACTGTGGGGTCTCTTTAGAATTCTGAGATGGATTTACTTTATTTGTTCAATCAATAGGTAAAGGAAAAGAGGTCCCATGGAGGGTTCCATGAGATAATTTAGGAGTCTTGCCTGGAAGTGAAATGAATCTTTTCTACCTATTTCCATTGGCCCTGTCCCCAGATAGCTACAAGGTGTCTAGGAGCTATAGTCTTCCTATATATGTATCCACAATGTGGAGACCATAGACCATTGTCTCTGCTACAATAGACAATGAAGGAAGTGTGTCATCAGTTCTAGGAAATTTTATACAAAAAATAGGGTGGAGGCCCCTAGGTTGCTCAGTCGCTTAAGCACAGGTCATGCATGATCAGTCACTTTGGTGCAAGTCATGATCTTGCAGTTCACGAGTTCAAGCCCTGTGTCAAGCTCTGTGCTGACAGCTCAGAGCCTGGAGCCTGTTTCAGATTCTGTGTCTCCCTCTCTCTCTGCCCCTCCCCCATTCTCTCTCTCTCTTTTTCTGTCTCTGTCTCTCAAAAATAAATAAACATTAAAAAATTTTAAAAAATAGGTGAATTGTGTATCTGTATTTAAACTCTGGTGGACTCTAAGCTCTCTGAGACTGCATACATGACTTGATAAGTTATCTGACTTACAGCTAATACACAGTAAATAGTGTCTGGTAAATAGTAATTTTGTTATATAAATTAGTTCAGAAAGGCTAGTTTTGTAAATATTCTGTATAATTCTATGTTTATGGCATTGCAGTTTATAAATAAAATTGTTAAATATTGAAGAAGAAATAAATTGTAACAAAAAATTCAGTGTAGTCTTGAATACCTTTACACATTAGTTGAATAAAGGAATCAATACATTTTACTGTATTTGAAATATTAGAAACTATTTGAATACTTTACTGAGCCACATAAATTATAGACCTATGCCTTCAGCTTAAGTTTTCTTAAAGCTAATAGAAATAAATGCAGATTATATACAAGTCTTAAAAAAGAATCTAAGAATTTTTTGTATGAAAAAATAGTCTATTGCTTGCCTCTAAAAATGATCTGAAAGAGATTTCATTTTTTTTGTTTTCCTTCCCCTTCTAAGTCTGGAATTTTAGGATTAAAAGAGAAGAAGCTCCACTCTCCTGATCTTCTTCTAGGGATCAAGAGAGAAATGAGGAGAATTTGATTCATTTACCAGAAAAGTGAATATTTTCAAATTTGCTGGCACATGGTGTGCAACAAAACAGGAGTATTAAAGACAATAGAAGTGCTAGCTTGGTGACCAGGTAGCAACATCCCCAAGACACAGTGCCAAACACTCAGCAGAAGTTCATTATTTGACAGTGAGACTTTGGACAACCCCATAAGGATGGAGTACTGTTCATGCCAAAGCCATTTATAAGTCTCAGGCTTCGGGATGAATCAGACCACTGATAAGAGTTATAGACACTGACATAATTATGAAAAAAGATATTAGAGTGAAAGAAATGAGTAAATGTTTTTGTAACTAACAGTGACAACAATAAAACAATAATAAAACCATTAAAATGTAAGAGTTACACTGGAATGTTACACAACTAGATGTTGCTCTAGATATTTTCTCCATCTTTATCATTGATTCTGATGAATCTTACTTCAGATCAATACTCTTATCACCTGTCTACAACACTGAATTTCTAAAAAAAAGAAAGAAAACTGATATATAAAAATTATTGCTGAAAATAGTTATATCCACTTATTTGAAATGAAATCGTCCCTGAACCTTAGTGAAATTTGGAAACTGCTAGATGGGTATTGAGAAAAATATAGATTTTTAAAGACATAACTAAAAGTAAGTGATTTCTGAGAAGACTTTAGATTCAGTAACATTTGCTTAAAAATCCAAAGCCATATCTGTCAAAGTCCTGGTATAAAGCATCTGAGAAAGTCGCTGCCAAAAGAATTTTGCCCATATCAAAACAAACAAACAAAAAGAAAACAATAGCCTTTGTGATAGAGATTGTGTCAGTTATATGAGATTGGTTATATGTTGTTGATAGTGATGGAGATCAGTGAAAATTTATGAAATAAAATACATTGTTGACTTTGTTTTATTTCAAATTGAAATTATTGGTCTTGCTTAATGGCAGTTGGCCTTTTTAAAGTAACTAACTATATTGATGACCAAAAGTGAAATTCTGTTTTTAAGTTCTTTTCACATCTTTCACCACCTAAAACATATCTATGCATAATGATCTTTAAAATGCATGCTTTTTATGTCCTCTCCCACAGTTATCATTTACAGATTTTTACTCCAGAAAGGAAATCTGAGAAATAATTTCTAAACACACACACACACACACACACACACACTTTACATGTGTATCAGGAAACTATAAGGGTTATATCTTAACAATTGTTAAGAGTAAGTTCTTCAATATCAAAGATAAATCATTTTTAAAAAATTTATTGAAATTAACCAGTATCTTAAAGTTGTCCTTTAGCCAGCTGACACAATTTAAAATGCCTTCATCCTCAGCCTATGTACAGTTAAGTGTAAACCTTTGTATTGCTTTCTGCTTCCTTTTGTGAATAAAATTTAGTTGTACTAAGGTAATGGTGCAAATTTACAGTATCCATAAAAGCACCGCTATTGTATTGCTTTGCCTAATGCATTAGAAAGAGAAGATCACTTGGCAGACACCACATATCTATAGACGAACAAAATGCATTAAAATCAAAATTGCATTATTTTGTCAATAATTTGTGTTATAATTTTTATGGCAAATATTAATGGAAAGGATCCCTTAAATAAAAATGAGTCTGACGTTTTCCTTTTGTTGTTGCTACCCTGATTGTATTTACATCCAGTCATTTATTGCCCATTAAAGAAGTAATGCTATGTTAATGTAAGGGGGAAAAATCAATGCTACTGAGATCTGTAGCTGTGGGGAAACAGTGCAGCAGCTGGTTTGCAAACAGCGAGCCCATATAGATCAATGAAATTACAAGCTAAATCTGCTGATGCTCACAAACTGCTCCAGTGGTGTGCTGTCTAACCTTTTTCAAGTTCAAGAGCTCTAGAAAGCCAGTGATAACTAAATGGGAAGCGGGGCAAAGGCAACCAGGCGATGGTGACAATGCTCTGATATGTGATGTTCTGATTTTGCAGCTATCAATTTAACTTCCTATGTTTAACCTATAGAAAAGCCCTGTGATTTGTAAGTGAGCCACAGAGAGATTCTTCACACTCCAGAAAAATACCTTAAAAGATATCCTTGCCTCTGGAACATTAGAAACCTGCATGATACTTCATAAATGTGCTGTTAAGCTCAATTTCCAGAAAGTATTAGTCAGTAAACTAATGTTGGGATTCTAGACTATATGGTATTTTGGGTTTGGCGACTTCCTGTAGTCTCTAAAATTTTCTTTTTTATAAAGATTTTATTATACACATTGAGACTCAGCTTCTTGATTATAAATCACTGATCAGACACATACACATTTAATATTTGAAAAAGACAACAAGCTTTCCATCTCAATAAAGTAATTTTTAATATCAATTTAAATGTCATTAGTAAGTGATTTTCTTCTCTGAGTATTGAATTTTCCATTTTTCTTTTAGCTAAGCCTTCCATGTGTACTTAACTGTATTTTAACTGCGTTTCCTAAGACATACAAAAACTTTAGCATAAAGAGTATTAATCACATAATAAGAAGGAAGGAAGTTAGTATACGAAAGAGAATCATCACACTTGTTGATATATTTAGAAAGTAGGCGAATTCTGTTTAAAACTGGAAGAAATATTTGTCACTGGAACATGTAACATCATTTTGTTATCACCTGGAAGGAATAAGTGACTTTTCCCAAAACACACACCTATTAAATAATAATGTTGGAAGGGAGATCCAGGCACTTCTAGACCAAAGGCAGTGCTGTCCCCACCATATAAATGCTACCATTAGCATTGATTTGGTTGGAAAAAAGGAAAATAATGTAGAAGGCAAAAGAAAATAGAATGAAGACATACATGGGATGTTTTTATAAAGAGAACAAAATAGGAACACTAAAGTCATATGGAATAAAATTAATCACAAAATACTATTCCTATTAAATTCTTTTTAATTAAGTTGTTGCCAAGAAGAATAAAAATGTGTCTTTCTTAAAAATGTGCCTTTCTTCTTCCTCTTTCTCTACCTCCCTCCTTAAATCAATCAAAGAAAACGCAAAACAAAAACAGTGGTTACAGTGGTTACCGACAAACCAAACTCTACGCTGTCAGCAAAATTGACCATACTTCATCTGTTCCTCAAATAGGTACTGAATAAAATGTCCCAAGAAACATAAAATGTGCTTTCTTTAAACCCTAGTTCAGTAATTATATTGATTTAAATCATTCTGTCTGTCTCAATCCTGTTAGATAGTGACGCAAGTGTGACATGATTTTTATAGGACTAGTTCACTATATAATATAATAACAAAAATCTCAGCCAAATACCATCAACTGGCAACTCTCATATTTCGAGCCCTTATTCAAATTTACCTTGATATTTATATTCAAAATCAGTTGTAGTTTTTGCTTTTTTGTATAGTTTGTTAAAAATTACCAAAATTTTTAGGGTATGACATAAACATGAATTATTTTCTTCTCCATGTAAAGAATACTCACACTTGAGATACATTGTTTTATCTTGGGAGACAGACATTTATTTTTTTTTTAATTTTTATTTATTTCTGAGAGAGAGAGAGCGAGAGAGAGAGAGAGAGAGAGAGCAGGGGAGGGTCAGAGAGAGAGGGAGATACAGAATCTGAAACAGGCTCCAGGCTCTGAGCTGTCAGCACAGAGCCCGACGCGGAGCTCGAACCCTGGAACCGGGAGATCATGACCTGAGCCGAAGTCCAACGCTTAACTGACTGAGCCACCCAGGCGCCCCAAGGGAGACACACATTTAAAAAATGTCAACAATAATCAGAGGGTAGACACTATCTTCTAGATAACTCTAGAACAAGATAAACATGAACAATACCTAGATACTATCTTCTAGATAATTCTAGAACAAGCTAAACATGAACAATACATATATTTTACTTACTCATGTTTTAGGTAGTATAAATCCTGTTGAAAACACCAAGTGGTCCCATTTAAAATTTTATTCGAAAATATATTATTCTCATATTTTTAATTTTTCAAACTATGCTCATTTCTTCATTCTGTCATCCTCATGAATGCTGTGAGGCAGGGAGATTATATATTATCACTATTGCCTTAAGTTCAGGGAGGCTCACTGAACCAATCCAAGATGGGAACTCAGCTCCTGATGATTTGAGTTAGAGTATAGGAGGTAAGAAGGGAAGAATGAGAAGAAAAATTTGTTCAACATACTTCATGATTATACTAGTGATTATGAATTGGTAGGGCAGTCAGTTGTCTTTTGGGTAAGTGAGAAAATTCATATTTCAAAAATAATCTAGGACTTTTCAAGGAACAATGTGTTAATGCTGGCAGAACATCACTGAATTGTTGTAAAGCCTACACAAGAAGACAAGAAATAATTAAATATATAACCACATCTTAACTGTAGCCGTGGAGGATGGTTGATGGAGCAGTATGGAAGCATGGAATTCATTATGGCAGCAATACAGGAGAGGTATTTCCAGGTAGTTTTCCATTTGGAGATTATCCTGTTTCCATCTAAAAGCCAGAGTAATCTATATGCCCCTTATCTCCTATCACTATCGGCAAAGTGCAGAGATGTACAGGGCAAGTAGACAGAGGCCAAAGAGAAAACAGTGGCTGTAGCTAGCATTAAGCAAAAATACACTGAAGAGAATGACGCCTCTGTAATTTCGAGTACTGCATTCACCTTTATGTTTCCCGCATCCCCTTTCATTGCCACTGATACACCTTCTTTTATCCTGTGGGAGGTGATAGGTTCAATTTTAGGTACCAAATGAGGCTTGTGCTCAAAGAAATCATGAACTAATCTCATAGTAAGTAGTGATCCCATGACCTTGGATTGCAGCTCCTGTTTATGGGCCTTGTTCTTACTGTGAGGACTCAGATGGGTCTTTGGTTTAGGGATAGCCTTCTCTACCCGACTCTTGATTTCTTGTGTACATCCCTGATTATAGATACATCCAAAGCTCCTGGAGCCCATCCCCTACTTCTTCAGTTGATTCAAACTTGAAGAACTGATACAGCTGATCTGACTCTTGGTCTCTCTACCAAAGTGGTGAATCAGACATATTTAGCAGCTACATAAGAATGACAAGAGTGAGAACAAAAAGTTTTAATTCACTAAAATTTAGATTGAGCTTTGAGCAGTTGAAAGAAAAAAATCTCTGAAATTTATGTAATATTTGACTATGTAGAAGAACCTATTAGTAGGGACCACACACAACAAGGAATACAGCAAAGGAAATGCAGAAACAAAGCAGAACTAGGCTCTGTAGTCTGATATGGCATTTCCCTTGATCTATGAGGTCCATGGCATGAGCAGCTGGATCTCTGTATAAAAACAGTGACCCTCTGATAATTCTTTGAAGGTTAGGTGCCAAACTGATTGTGTTCATCCACATCTCATTTGGCAAACAGACCTGACCACTATTGTCCTTTTTTCATTCTCCCATCACTGTTGGATTCTTCTTATCCCAGTGATCCCTTTGACACGCTAAGAAATTCTGATTTTCTACCCTGCCTGTGCTACTGTGGATAAAGTATTGCCTGTACTTTGAGGATTCCTCCTATGAGTGGTTCACCTGCCGGGCGAGATCTAAGGAAAACAACAGAATATTAAGCTAAACAAAATGGAGGCAGAGACTTAATATTTTAATACATTAATGCTTGATGGTTATATAAATTCTTTTTTCATGAGGATTGGTTAATATTAGACATATAAGTTGTAATAATAATTGGTGTGCTTGCTTAAGTTGACTCTTTGTAAAATGTACATAATTTATTTCATAGTGTGACATTTTACTTATTCTCAATGATACCATTTGTTGATATTATGCAGTTCTGAATTAATATAATACATTAAAATGGCTTAAAAATAGGAATATCTGACCTGGGCAGAAATGATTATATAATTGTAATTGCAATTCTGATGTTGATCAGAAAACGACAAGATATGATCCCCTTTCTCAGTAAGTTGCCTTAGTAAGGCCTCACCTTGTCTGATTGTGCCATTCTTTCCAGTTTTAAAATACAAATAGTCGAGATGTATTCATTTCTTTCAATACTTTCCACATTACAAGATTCGCTTGTTGAATAAAAAAATTGGGTGATGAAATGTATATGCAGCTCTAACCAGTGCATATGTGGCTGTGCACACACAAATAAATGTTGGTTAAAAATTGAGTTAGATGTCACATTTATAGACTCAGGGTTTTTTTAGTTATATCAACTTTATATACAGTAATCTGCATTCAGTTTAATCAGTTTTGACAGTTGTTTATACCCATGAAATCATTTCCACAATTAGATACAGAACATTTCTGTCATCTTCAGTAGGTTCCTTGCGTCCCATTGCCCCACTGCAGACCAGTTCTCCTACCCACAAGTCCAGTGAAGTATTGATCTGGTTTCTTTCCATCTCATCACTATAGATTAGTTAGCACTTCTGAAAATTTTACGTAAATAGACTCATAGAATATATACCCTTTCCCTCCTTTCACCAACAATAATGATTTGATGTTGATTTATGCTAAGTGTGTATCAATAGTCTTTCTTTTACTATTCAGGAGTCAAAAATGAAAATTTCACATTTTGTATAACCATTCAGCTATTGATTAATATTTGGATTGTTTCCAATTTTTTCATATTGTGAATTTTTTATATTGTGCTATGAATATTTGTGCAGAAGACTTTGTGTGGACATATGTTTTATTCTTGGTAAAAAAATGCGTATTAGTGGAATGTCTGAGTCATACAGTATGTAGATGTTTAACTTTTTATGAAACTGACAGTTTTCCAAAGTATTGTACCATGTTAAATTTTCATTAGTATTATATGAGAGTATCAGTTGCCCCATACTCTTACTAAAATTTGATATTATCAGTCTTTTTTTTAATGTAAACATTCAAATACGTGTAAAGTGATATCTCATTATGACTTTAATTTGCCTCTTTCTAATGACTAGTGATGAGCATATTTTCTTGGGCTTATTAATCATACATTTTGATTTGTGAAGTACTATTAAATATTTTGCCCATTTTTATTGGGTTGTAATCTTATTATTGAGTTGAAAAGCTTCTTTTTACAATATGAATATAAGTTCTTTGCCAAATATATATGTATTTCAAAATATTCTCTTATTTAATGCTTTTAAAAATTTTTTGTAGAAGTACTTGTCAAGATCAAAGCTTTTGAATTTTGATAAAGTACATTTAAATTTTGCTTTTATGATTTATGTTTTCTGTATCCTAGCTAAGAAATCTTTGCCTAACCCTATATCACACATATATTTTTTTAATTTTATTGAGGTATAATTAGTATACAACATTATACTAGTTTCAGTTGTATAATATGCTGAATTGACAATTCTTTACATCACATAATTTTTAATGTTTTCTTCTAGAAGTTTTATAATTTGTTGTTTTAATATTCAAGTCTATGATCTATTCAGAATTAGTATGACTAATTTTTATGGTGAGGGGTAAAGTCAGTGCTCATGTTTTTTCCATATACATATCCAGTGATATCTGAACCATTTATTGAAAGGACTTTCCCTTTTCCACTGCATTTTCTTGGCACCTTTATTGAAATTCTTTTAAATATTTCAAACAACATATGAATCTGCTTTTGGACTCTCTATTCCAATGGTTTTCTTTTCTTTTCCTTTTCTTTCCTTTTCTGTGTTTTGTCTGTCTGTTTGTTTGTTTTTGTTTTGGAGCCCTACACACTTAAAAATTACAGAAGACCACAAACAGCCTTTTGGTTTGTTTATGTGGATTATACTTAGCAATCTTTACTGTATTAAGAACTGAAACTGAGAAATTTAAAAATATATATTTACTAATTTACATAAAATCAACAATAAACAACATATTCTATAAAAATATCTAAACATTCCAAAATACAAAATGAGAAAAAAGCATTGTTTTACATTTTAAAAATAGCTTTAATTTCTGTTTTAATAACTTTGCATTTTTTATGTTTATTTATATATTTTGAGAGAGAGAGAGATCATGCATGTGTGAATGCTACAAGTACATGAGTGAGCAGGGGCAGAGAAAGAGGGAGAGAGAGAGTCCCAGGAGGGCTCCATGCTGTCAGCACAGAGCACAAGGTGGGACGTGATTTCATAAACCATGAGATCATGACATGAGCCGAGATCAAAGTCAAATGCTTAACCAACTGAGCTACTTTCTATTTTAATAGAACACAGCTAGATGCTTACTTCTTGCTCTGCATTAAAGATTTAATGAGATATTGAGATATTATAGATCATTTATTTTCTGGAAAACACAACTGTACACTTGTGAGAGCATGAGAGCGAAAAAGGTGAGTGACTTATTATTAGAAAAATAATTTTAGTTCAATCTTAGATGACATTTTGAGAATTATTTCTATGCTCCCTTCCTTTAAAAAATTATATATATTCCTTTGCTAATAGCACAATCTATCTTGATTAGCATAGCTTTACAATAAACTTTAAAGTCAATTAGTGTAAGTCTTACAACTTTATTCTTTTAAAAAAAAATTGCTTTTGCAGGGTACCTGGGTGGTTCAGTCAGTTAAGCATCAAGCTCTTGATCTCAGCTCAGGTCTTGATCTCAGGGTTGAGTTCAAGTCCTGAATTGGGTTCCATACTTGGTGTGGAAGTACTTTTTAGTACTTTTTAGAGTTGCTTTTTAGTACTTTTTAGTACTTCTACTAAACTCTTTAGAGTTGCTTTTCTATTCTAGGTCATTTGCATTTCCACATAAATTTTAGAAACTGCTTATCAATATACATTAAATAGACTGTTGAAATTTTCACTGGAATAATGTTTTACTATACAGCAATTTGTAAGAACTAACATCTTGGGTCGCCTGGGTGGCTCAGTTGGCTAAACTTCCAACTTGGGCTCAGGTCATGATCTCAGAACTCGTGAGTTCAAGCGCTGTGTTGGGCTCTGTGATGAGAGCTCAGAGCCTGGAGCCTGCTTCTGATTCTGTGCCTCCCTCTCTCTGCTCCTTCCTCTCTCTGCTCCTGCCCTACTCATGGTCTGTCTTTCTCTTTCTCTCAAAAATAAATAAACATTAAAAAAAAACTGATATCTTAAAAATATTTAGTCTTCTACTCCATGAACTTAGTATATCTTTTGGGTTTTTTTTTTAGATATTCTGTAATTCTCTCAGCAATGTTCTGTGGTTTTGAGTGAAGAGATATTGCATATATGTTGTTAAAATTATTCCCACGTGTTTTGTTAAATGGTGTGATTGTAAGTGATTTTTTTTTAAATTTCATCTTCCAATTGTTTGCTACTAGTATATAAAAATATAATTGAGGTATGTAGTTTAACATTATATACTAAGACATTGATAACTGTATTTATTTTGAGTCGATGTTACCAAAAATAACCAATTACTGTCACTAACAATAATAGATATGATTATGTTTTTCTGAGAAATTGACGCTTTTATCATTATGAAATGTTCCTCTTTATTTTTGGTAATACTCTGCCGAGTCTATTCTATCTGACAGTGACATTACTTTTTCAGCTTGCTTATATTTATTATTTACATGTGTACCTTTTTAAAAATCCATTTATTTTTAGCTATTTTCTTTAAAGTTACGTCTCTTGTAGATAGCATATGTTTGCTTTTTGCCCATCCTAACAATATCTATGTGTGTTTATTGAATTTAATTGGCATATAATATTCTGTTTCAGATACACATCATAGTGATTTGATATCTTTATACATTATAAGATGATCCTCATAAGTCTAGATATCATCTGTCACCATACAAAGTTATTTCAGTATTATTATTGACTACTTCTCTATGCTGTACATTACATCTCTATGACTTGTTTAGGTTATAACGAGAAATTTGTACCTCTAAATCCCTTTTAACATTTTGTCTGTCCCCCAGCCCGTGTCTCCCCTATCTGATAACCAAAGTTTTGTTCCCTGAATCTATAAGTCTGTTTTTGTTTTGTTGTTCTTTTGTTTTTGCTTTTGTTTTTGTTTTAATATTCCACATAGAAGTGGAATCATATAATATTTATGTTTCTTTATCTGACTTATTTCATTTAGCATAATACCCTTTGGTCCATCTATGTTGTTGCAAGGCAAGATTTCATTCTTTTTTCTAGCTAAATAATACACACGTATACACACTACATTTTTATTCATTCATCTGTTGATGGACACTTAGGCTGCATCTATATCTTGACTGTTGTAAATGATGCTGCAATGAATGTAAGAGTGTATATATCTCTTGGAATTAGTGTTCTTGGTTTTGTCAGATAAATACCTGGAGACAGAATTCATGGATTACATCATAGTTATATTTTAAAAATTTTGAGGAAACTACCATATTGTTTCCCACAGTTATTGCAACAATTTACATCCCCACCAATAGTGTATAAGGGTTACCTTTCTCCACATTTCTCCCTAGCACTTGTTATCTTTTGTCTTTTTGATTGTAGCCAATGAGACCAGTGTAAGGTGATGTCAAATTGTAGTTTTAATTTACATTTTCCTGATGATTAATAATGTTGGGAATTTATTCATGTACCTGTTGGCCATCAGTATATCTTCTTGGAAAAATTTCTAGTCAAGACTTTTGCTCATTTTTTTATTGGGTTGTTTGTTTTTTTGATATTAAGTTGTGTAAGTTCTTTATATAATTTAGGTATTAACTCCTTATGAGAGGTATGATTTATGAGTACCCTCTATTCATTGCCTTTTCATTTTGTTGATGGTTTGCTTCACTGTATAAATCCTTTCAGTCTGATGTAATCCCATTTGCTTATTTTAGCTTTTGTTGTCTAAGCCTTAGGAAACTAGCTTCAAAAAAATATCGCTAAGCCCAAAGTCAAAGAACTTACTGCCTATGTTTTCTTCCAGGAGTTTATTATTAGGGAGTCTTGCATTCAATCTTTAATCCACTTTAAATTTATTTTTGCAATATATTTACAATATATTGAAACAGGTCTTCTTTCAATATATTTCTTACAAAGTAAGAAAATTGTTCAGTTTCCTTCTTTTGTATGTAGCTGTATTGTTTTCCAAACACCACTTATTGATGAGACTGTCTTCTCCGCATTGTATATCCTTGCCTCCTTTGTCATAGATTAATTGACTATATGTATGTAGGTTTATTTCTGGGTTATCTATTCCATTTCATTAAGATGTTTGGTTTTTGTGTGTGTCAGTACTACAGTTTTGATTACATAGATTTGTAGTATAGCTTGAAATCAGGGAGCATGACCCCTCCAGCTTTGTTCTTTTTTTCTCAAGATGACTTTGGATATTTAGGGTCTTTGTGGTCTCATAAAAATTTCACAAAGCTTTGTTCTAATTCTGTGAAAAATGCTATTGGTATTTTGTGGGGCTTGAATTAAATCTTTGGTTAATATGGATATTTTAACCATATTAATTCTTCTAATAGATAAGCACAAAAAAATAAATAAACCTTCCCATTTGGTAATGTCATCTTAATTTTATTTTATCATTGTCTTTTTTTTTTTTTTTACAAATAGTTTATTGTCAAATTAGTTTCTACATAACACTCAGTGCTCATCCCCAAAGTGCCCTCATTGTCTTATAGTTCTCAAAAGAAACAGGTCTTCTTCCTCTTTGGTTAAATTTGTTCTTAGTTTATTCTTCTTTTACATTTATTTATTTATTTTGAGAAAGAGAAAGCATGCACGTGAGTGAAGGAGGGCCAGAGAGAGAGAGAGAGAGAATCCCAAACAGGCTCTGTGGAGCTGGACTTGGGGGCTAGATCTCATGAACCATGAAATTATGGCCTGAGCCAAAATCAAGAGTTAGACATTTAACCAGCTGAGCCACTCAGACACTCCTATTCTTTTTGATGTAATTATAAATGGGATCTTCATTTTTATTTCTCTTTCTGATAGCTTGTTAATAATGTCCAGAAGCATAATCAATTTCTGTATGTTAATTTTGTATCCTGAAGTGTTACTGAATTCATTTATTACTTCCAATAGTTTTTTGGTATATTCTTTAGGGTTTTCTATATATAGTATAATGTCATCTGCAAATAGTGACAATTTTAGTTTTTGTCTACCAATTAATTGTTGTGGATAAGGCTTTTGATATTATTTTGAATAAAATTGACAAGAGTGGGAATTCTTGTCTCTGTCCTGATCTGAGGAGAAAGCTTTTCACCCATGAGCATAATGTTATCTGTGAGGTTGTCACATAGGGCCTTTATTATGTTGAGTTATATTCCTTTTGTACCCCTCTTTGCTGAGAGTTTTTATCATAAGTGGATGTTGAATTTTCTCAAATATTTTTTTCTGCACCTATTGAGATGATCATTGTTTTTTATTTCCTTTTTTTTTTTTGTTCATGTGGTATATCATATTGATTTACTTGTGGATATTGAACCATTTTCACATCCCTAGAATAAATTCCACTTGATCGTGCTGTATGATCTTTTAATGTATTGTTCAATATGGTGTGCCAATATTTTGTTGAGGATTTTTGCATCTATGTTCATTGGGGATAATTTTATGTTTCTGTGATGTCTTGGTCTGAATTGGTGTCAGCCATCAGGGTAATGCTAGTCTTGTAAAATGAGATTGGAAGTGTTCCTTCCTCTTCAGGTTTTTGGAATAATTCCAGAAGACTAGGTTATACTGCATTTTTAAATGTTTGGAAAAATGTACCTATGAAGTCATCTGGTCCTGGACTTCTTTTTTTTTTTTTTTTTTGAATTTTTAAATCGCTGCTCTCTCTCTATATATATAGATAGATAGATTGCTATGTATGAACCTCATGATAAACAGAACCCAAAACCCTACAGTAGATGCACAAGAAATAAAGAGAAAGGGGCCCAAACATAATACTAAAGAAAACCATCAAACTATGAAGGGAGAGACTAAGAGAAGAAAAGAACAGGAAAGAGCTACAAAACAGCTAGGAAACAGTTAACAGAATGTGAACAAGTACATACCTATCAAGAATTACTTTAAAGGTAAATGAAATAAATGCTTCAATAAAAAGACATAAGGTGGTGGAATGGATTAAAAACAAGACCCATCTATAGCCTACAAGATTCAAGTCAGAGCTAAAGACACACACAGACTGAAGGTGAAGAGATGATAAGAGATATCCCCTGCAAACAGAAACAAAAAGAGAGCTGAAGTAGTAATACTCATATCAGACAAAGGAGACTTTAAAACAAAGACTTAATGAAAGACAAATAAAGACATTACATATTGTAAATCCAAGAAGAAAATACTGTTATAAATTTATGCACCCAAAATAAGAACATCTTAATATATAAAGCAAATATTAACAGACATAAAGTGAGTTGGTTCTTCTGAGAGTTTAACTATCCTGTACAACCATCTGCTTTCACTTTCCAGATCATAGAGTCTTTTGTTTATTTGTTTTTCTCTGATTTGTTTGTTGTTTTTTTCTCCCTGGATCTATAGTTGTTATCTGCAGGAATGGAGAAAATTTGATATTACATCCTTACTCCTCCATAATAGTTGCAGAGCTTTAGACCATTTAATTCTTGATGACATGACATAGATGTATCTTACTCAAAGAAATAAAGGAATGCTTTGAAGAGCTGAAATGCTCTACTGCCTGACATATGAATGTGCTTTTATGTCTATAAATGGACATCGAATATTTCTAACATGTAAGTGCAGCTAATAGTAATTTTAATCTAGTAGATTATTTTACAAAATAAAGATCTAACAAGAGAAAAAATGGAGCAGTGTGAGAATCAGTAGTTTTTGCTTGGCAACATATAATCTGAATAAACTATAATGACTGAATAAACTCTAATGAAATGAAAGGTGATAGAGCCAAGTCATGTAAGTATTGCTATATATGACCTGTAAATATAGTCTTCCAAATTTTTTATATGTTGTCAAGTTTTATATCTTTTCTCATGTGAATAACCATTTGAATCTTATGATGCTTCTATTGGTGACTATAACTGGGGAGGTAAACAGTACAGAGGACAAAAGCAGATTTTACATTTATTGAGTTATTAAAATTTATTTATTTAGAGAGAGAGACAGAAAGAGTGAGTGGAAGAGCAGCAGAAAGAGAAAACGAGTATTAAGAAGGCTCTGTGCCATCAGCACAAAGCCCGAAGTGGGGCTCGATCTAATGAATCATAAGTTCATGACCTGCGCCGAAATCAAGAGTTGGAGGCTTAAAAAACTGAGCCACCCAGGCATGTCCAGATTTTTATATTTAAATTACAGCTGGTTCTATGACTGGATAAGTTACCTACTTTCCTGTATAGCAATTTTCTCATCCTTAAAACGGAGATAATCTACCTACCTCATAAGATCCTTATAAAGAAATTAATGTATATTCAGATTTTAGAATGTAATTGACATATAAAAATCTCATTTATTATTATTTTTATCCTTAGAAACATCAGGATTATAGGTATGTCCTGAAAATTTCAAATAAGCATGGACTTACAGAGAAAGGTACAATATAGAGAAGATGGTAATACTCATAATAAACTTCCCATGTGTAGATCTTGATGAAATATTGTTTTAAGTTTATTTTAAGTTTATCATTTAAGTTTAGCCTTAGAGTTTCTTTTTTTCTGTATTACTTTGCCAACTTTTCTTTTCACAGTGTTGGTCCTTCTGCCTGAGATTGTCCTTCTCTTTGCTGCCTGGAAAGATTTTTTGAGCTATATTGTTTTAAAAACTTCCCACTGATCCCTTACAGTACAGCTCAAGTGACCCCTAGAAGGCAGAATAATATAGAGAATGACTAAAAATTTTAGAATTAGACAGATTTTGAGTATCAGTCCCATCACACACACAATGTGGACAGGTTACTTAACATGTCAAGGTTTATCTCCATCTAAAATGAGACTTCCTTTATATAAAAGGAAGGTGGTGTGGATTAAATAAAATGGCATTTGTTGAATGCATCATCAAGGTCTGGAATATATTAGGCACTCAATAACAGCAAATTAGTTTTTTTTTCTCATGTCCTTCTGTGAAGGAGTCTTCCTGACCATTGCCAGGAAGATGGCATCTGTCCCTCCACTAGTCTGTCATTCAAAATCTTCATCATTCACTCAATATATTTTTCTTTACCACTATATTTACTCCTCCTTAAGGGCAGAGACCTACATGTCTTATATTTCTCTGCACACTTACCATAGCACCCAGGCTACTAGAGATTGTCTAAATGTTTGTTTAGAGAACAAATAAAGAAAACATTACTAATTTGGATTTTATTTGGATATATAACTTTCACTTACTAATTAAAACACTCAAAGTAGATCAAAGGGCATTTAAATCAAATGCAATATTGTAAGGGAAAACAAATGCAAGGACTTTTCTTTTGTCTTATTCAGACATTTTTTAAGGTAATGAAAATATCCCCATGACCAGAAATCCTCAGGAATAATTCCTCTTGACTGCAGTAAGTACCTACTTTTGAGGAACAGAAAGCTGATGAGCTGCAGGCTTCCCTGCTGCTAAATTCATCTAACAAGGCACTCCTGATGTGTTCTGATTTTAAGGCCAATGGGAACTCTATAGATTGGTTTGCTGCTCCTTTTTTTTTTATTTTTTTTTTTTCTGAAAAAGAGAGAACTTTGAGCTGTGCATGTTTATGTTGGTAAATAAATTCTGGTATGAAATGGGAATCTAAGAATCAAGCCTAAGGCATCATGAACTATAATAAAGTGAATTTGTAGGCATGTTGCATTTGGTACTTCTAGGATAAGGTCTGCATAGCTAAGGTAAGGTTGAAAAATCAGCAGTTTTCTGCACCTCTGGACTTTGTAGCTTGACCTGAAATGATCTTTCCTTTGTTTTGAACAAGATAATTGAGACACATTGGGTCATTGAATGGATTAATCTCCTTGAACATGTTATATGGTTGGGAATTGAAACAATGGTATCAAAAATGCCAGTGGTTACCAGAGGGGAGGCAGGTGGGGGAAGGGGCTAAATAGGTGATGGGGATTAAGAAGTGCACTTGTGATGAGCACCAGGTGTTTTATGGAAGTGTTGAATTACTATATTATACTCTTGAAATTAATATTACACTGCATCTTAGCTCTCTGGAATTTAAATAAAACTCTAAAAAATGCCAAAAGGAGACCAGGAAACCCTTGCCAAATACCAATCACAACCAAAATAGCCTTTTTACTTGTATTTGTATTTTATTTGTGTTTGTAGACAAAGTAGCTGAGGAAAAAAAAACAAAACAAAGGTTGGCTTGCTCCTGAGGAAACTGGACAAATGCTACCAGCTGAAGGAAAAAAAAAAAAAAAAACAGCAGGATGACTCAACTCCATTTGCTATATTCTGTCTACATCAAGGAAAGGAGCATGCAAATGTAAAGGATAGAAGTGACACAAAGGAAGGAAATAAAACTTCAGACTAGGACAAATATGCAAGACCACATCCAACTGTAACATGTGAATTAATACCTCTAAATCAGATAGACACATTTCATCCTAGGATACTGAAAGCACATAAAGATAGGATCACAGAAACATATCATTACTCTATTAGGAGTCGTGAAGAGTCAGAAAGGTAAACGACCCAGTTAAGTGTTAGGAAGAGGATAAGGTGAATTGTAGAAACCACAGCTTATAAACTTTGATGATGGTATTTGGCAGAATTCTATTCTTTACTATGAATCAGATGGTTACTAATCTCTTAAGAAAAAGAAAGTGGTATTCATTAGAAGCCATTATGGGTACATTAAAGGCATCTAATTTGTGGATCATGATAATTCTATTGTCATGGGGTAACATTCCTTCAGCAAGGTACGTGGACAATTTTCTCCATTATGTGCTAATAGATGAATTATGTTGACGATAAGGGCAGTGGATTTGTAGCCAGCATCACAATACATTATGACCTTGAGGAATGCTCTAAAAGTTACCAAGTCTGAAAAATGAGGATGGCAATGGAAGCAACTCGTAGCACTGTTCAGAAAATTAAATGTGGCTTGTACATATAGTAAGAGTACAGTACATATGAACTTAGAGGGGTCATGTGGGGGAGATACACAAAGGCTCCTATGATGGCATGAAACCGCACTTGATCCTGTGTGTAGTGTAAGTCAGAGCTGGCCAGGGAAGAAGTATACAGGGATGGCACTGGAGGCACATATCAACATGCGCAGGGGTAAGAGAGCTGTATATAGCAGTTAGAGATTTCCCTTGGAGAAAGGAAATAGCTGGGGAAGCAATAGGATGGTTAAGGAGGAGGCTGCGCAGGGAGGAAGGTTGGCTAACAATGGGCCTTACGTATCATATTCAGGAATTCAGAAGTTCTACTAATCATACATTACGGGAGGGAGTATGGGGGGCAACTTGAAATAGTAGAGGTAACTAAAATGTAAATGTTCAAAATACCTGCCCCGATGTTCTAGATATTTGGAGACATTTTGGTAAATATAGCATCAAATGTTAAGTGGCTAGTAGATTAAGATGTAATGTTTATACTGATTCTTCACCAAAAGCAGTGTGTTCCCAAAGAAGCACCTTGTCAATATGCTCAGTAGATTGAGAGGTAATTATTTCACAATAACCTTAAGAGAATCCTACTTTTGATATTTTCTTCAGTTTTTTTTTTTGTTTATGAATTTTCCTTTTTCCAAATGTAATTGACAGCATTTGGTAACATCCCTGCAAGAAGGTTTGCACATGACACAGCTCTGAACCTTATGCAGCACACACTTATATGCTAGACTGAAAAGAGAATTAGACATTAGTGACTTTTAGGAAAGATCACTAATGCAAGACAAAAACCAATCTTCTTGAGGGACTTTTTACTTCAAAGGGAGGCTTTGAATCCTAGCACCTTCTTTGAATCCCTTTAAGATGGCATCAAAATTTAAAGCAGTTGGTTTCCATCTTGCAAGTGACTCAGAGTTCTTTAAACTTTGAGAATGAAAGCAAAGTAAGGAAGTGATATTAATCTCATTGGGGGGGGATTTTTGTGCATTATGATATCTTTTTTAAAAATATCTGAAAGAATACAGTATTAGATGAAATTGTTCATGACCTTGACAATAGCATGAGTCGTGTACAGCTGAAATAGTAAAGCAAGAAAATGGGGGCCAGTTAAATGATTCCTATGCTTTTAGTCAGTATTTGTTCTTTCTCCTTTGACTTATATAGCCTGTCTTCCTGAAACTGAAAAGTAATGTACTGAAAGGAATGTATTTGAATTTATTTTAATTCCTGTGTTTTATACTGAATCAGCTTTTCAGTAATGAAGTTCAAGTACAAAGGATATAGTGGAATCTTATCTCTTCCTTCAACCATGATGAAAGATTACAACTGCTTTCCTTGTGTTTATCACATAACTGCTTTTTATTTTCTTTACTACTCTTTAAATTTTGTGCTTTAGTCCTAAACTGGAAAGTTTTAAAATCTAACTTTTATAAATTAAATATTAAGTTCTGGAACTAAAGGAGTTGGGTTTGATTCTTTACTCCTTCAAGTTGGGACATTCAATACGATAATACTCTTTCTAAGGTCTAAGTCTTCTCACTATAAAATAGGTCCTGGATAGAGTCAGAGTCTTAGAGTCTGAGAGCCGTGGTGCGCATCTCTATAGAATAAATTTATCATCTGTAAGGGTTTAAGGATCATTCTGAGGGTAAAATAGCCTAATGTAATATATTTAATAACATGTAGTAAGTGCTCAACGAAAAGGTACAATAGTAATAGTAAAAGCTGTTCTCACTTCCTAGGTTAATTGAGAATATTTAAAATTTATATAAAATACATGACAGTGATATGGTATCTACCACAAAAATACTCAAGTATACAGGGTAGTAAATAAATATTTGATGAGTGAGTGGATATAAGTTGAACATACTAAAAATTAGACAGTATTTGCCTTCTTTGCTCAGAATATGTTATGGGATAGTAATAATTGGCAAAGCATCAAAAATCTTGGTTCAATGTCTGATGTTATATGAGTTGAGAAAAAAATTGTACTTTCTAAGATTCAACTTCCTTCACTGTAAAGTGATTAAAATAGTACACTTCATGAAATTATTGCTTCAGATACTGTAACATTAAGTTATTATTCACCAGCCTTGTTGGGAAAGATGCTATCAGCAGTTAGATGTGTTTGAACTGTTATTTTAAATAGTAAACATACTACTAGAGATATTTTTAAAGTTTTTAAGTTTTCCAAAGGTTTAAAATTGGATTAATCAGCATTTTCATTTGTAATTAGAACATTTTGAGAACACAGCTATTGTTGCCCGTTCTGAAGTGTTAGGAATTGTATGTAAATGACTTCCATTTTGAGAATTCTGAATTATAACTGTACACACATCTCAACTTCATGAAGCTACTGAAGGTGGTTCTGAATATAATATTGATTATAACACTGAGGGTTTTATTCCACAACAAATAGGACTAATTCTAACATACCTCATGTGATATTTTCAAATATATATTCATAATACAACAATAGAGCCGGGGGAGGGGGAGAGGTGCCTGGGTGGCTCAGTCCATTAAGCATCAAACTTTGGCTCAGGTCATGATCTAACGGTTTGTGAGTTCAAGCCCTGCACCAGGCTCTTTTCTGACAGCTCAGAGTCTGGAGCTTGCTTCAGATTCTGTGTCTCACTCTCTCTGTCCCTCTTCCACTTGCATTCTCTCTTTCTCTGTCTCAAAAATAAGTAAACATTAAAAAATTTTAAAATATTGATGAAAGAAAGAACTGGGGTAGGGATGGACTCATGGATGACTTGTCTGAAGGTTGATGAGTCCTGGATTGCAATACAGCAACTCATCCTTGGCACAACTGTCTTTCATCTAACAGTTTCTGCCTGTGGTCTGGCTTGCTGCTGCTCTCCAGCGGTTTATGCTCCCTGAGATGATCATAGATGAAGATATTCTCTCTGAGGTTTGAATCTCTGTCAATAGACTCATATTACAATGGCTGCATGGAGTCCCCCCATATGATCAATACTGAACATGAAAACATTTATTGTAGTTCATCAAGGATTTAGTTTGTCTTTGGCTGTGCACACACTCAAAATAAAAAAACAACAAATTCTTTATATCCCTCCATGTTGTCCTTTGTTCTCCCTGAAATTGGTGGAAATCAATGAATGAACCACCTAGTGAATATTTACTGAGTACCTATTTTGTGCCAGAGCTATGGTAGGTATTTTTCATGGATTTAAGAAATATACATATTATATTATTTCTTTTTAGTTTGGATTATTCTTTAAGGGCTTAGGTTGGTTGGCTATTTGAGCAGTTTTTATCAACTGGAGTTGTGTGTGTCAGTATTGGCAGACAGCCATATTCCTTCACACTCTAGATGTGTATACTGACTAGGTCAGCAATCCAGCTGGTTTGTTATCTGTGCTAGGGATCCCTGGAAAACAGAGCTTGTGGCAGAAATGCTCACTTTTTAACCTTTTAAAGGTGTGGGAAGAGGGTTGGTATGAAATGTCAGAGCAGCATGAAAGAGAAAAGGGGTGTGGGGCAAGAAAGGAAGAAAGAAAATATAATGTTCTATATTGCCAAGATAAGACAGCTTTCCCAGGTATCCATAGCTGGTTGCTTGGTCCTGAGACCCTCTCAGGGAACCACTGTACTTTTAGGACGAGTCAGTGGGTGCTATGTGAAGGGAGAGGAATTTCTTTGCCAGATCCTTGTACTCTTCCTGCAGTTGCAAATTCAGTAAAATAATCCAGCTGGTTAAAAGCCTGAGCTATTGTAGTTCAAATCCCACTATGAAAACACTCTGAGAGCTGTGAATATTGAACACTTCCTTGCTTTGGGTGATGTTATTCAGCCTCTCCTAGAAATCACTTGAGAAGCCTGGAGCCATACCTTGGGGGTACTGTACTTCACCTGAGACTGGGTACCAGGCCACTAGAGGGTTTGCATCTTCCATTGACAATTGACAGCACCATTGAAAGCATGCCTGAGTTTCATCCTTACCCTGGAGAAGTTGTGATAGCTGGGTGGGGCTCTCAGTCAAGAAAGGTACCAAGTACCAGGAGGCAGGTGGGGCCAAGAAAATCTGGGGAGGTACATAAATTGGGTTGGATGTAATTGGACTTTTAATGGACATGGTATAGAAGTAGGATTCAAATCCAAATTTGACTTTTATTGAGAATCTACTGTATATTAGGCACTATGCAGAGTTTTCTTTCTCAACATACACTGTTTAATAAAGGTGTTGATTTTTATATATTATGATTTAAATAAATGTGTACCTGTAAAGACTTTTTAAGACCAAATTGATACTGAAGATGCTTCTCCATCTCATATTTTCACAATTCTATTTAATTTAGTGAAGGCTTTCAAATCCATCTAAAGCTAATTATCTCTCTCCTGTTAATTGAGAGTTAGATGTTGTGTGAGGCCTGGCCTCTCCCGTGACCCCATCCAGCCCTGGCAACCTGTTGTTAATGCCATTTATACACACTTAGATGTTTTGACTTACTCAAACCTGCACCAACCCCATCTCAACTCCTAAAAGTTACCTGCATCTGACCTTTTTTCCTTACTCCTCCCTCTGCCAACCTTCTCCCATCGTAGTGGACCAGAAGTCCCTTATGTCCAAGAATGATGTCTCTACCTATGTTCTGGCTCCCACTTTCCTTGTTCCACCTCTCCATCAACCATAGATCTTCAGGCACCCCATCTCCCTCCTGTAGCGCTGGCTCTTCCTCTCAGCTAGATGTTTCCTCTCAGAGTAGGCTGAGGAAGACACATCCTTCATTGTCAATCTCAAATTCTCCCTCCCTCACAGTCATTTGCTACTTCTTGCCATTATAGCAGAACCCATATTTTATCAGGTCTTCACCTTTTGTGGTCTGGTGTTCAGAGAAGGTGCTGTTCTGATTTGTAGCCTCAAGGAGTAAATGACTTGTTATTTATTATAGTCCCACCCAGTCCCACCCACCTTGCTAATGATTGGTCTAGAGCTGAGCACAGTGATACTATTTTGGCCAATGAGAATGAGAGGAGGTTTTGTGAGTGATACTGGGAAAAGTTTTCTTACCTGCAAAAGATGGAAAATATCTCCATCCTTTAATTTTTTTGTTTATTATTTATTATTTTCATAATTTTTAAAATTCTTATACCAAAGGAAATTTGTCATCTGCCTCACATATCTGCTGAAACTGTTTTCAATAAGGTCACAATAACCATTCATTGACAAAATAACTGACAATTTTCAATACTTACCTTGTTGGACCTCTCTATTTCATCATTGGCTTCTCCCTACATGAAATGCTTCACTTTCCTTGGATTCAATTAAGCAGAGTCCTTCCACTTTACTTCCTATTTTTCTGGCTACTCCTAAGGCTCTTTTAAAAATTGTTTTGAAATATTTCAAACAAGTTTCAAGTGTAAAAATTAACATAACATATACTTATGTTCTCATCAGGTGGATTTAACAAATATTAACATCTAGTTCTCTTTATTTGTTTTGGATCTTTTTAGATTTAGTCTTTTTTTTTTTCTTTCTTTACCTGTCCTTAAAATTTGTCTTCTCTAGACTTCTTCAATTACTTTTTTTTTTTTAAACTACATGCCTTCCTGGATGATTTCATTTACATAGTTTTCTTTACATAGATCTGTCCATCTGAGGTTGCCTTCCTTACCTTAAAACTCATAGATCTTAGGCATCCCATCAATCTCACATAGGTATTTTAAAATCAATATACACCTCAATCTAGTGTTGTGTGTCCACAGAAGTTGAATAACACAGCAGAAGCTGCATCTCAGGACAGAGACCCTGAAGCAACTATATTCTTTAGACAAAACTCCAGAACCTTCACAGTGGCTCCTACTTCTTTTTTTTTTTTTTTTTTTTTTTTTAGTACTAGCTTAGCACTTTATTTTTCTTTTTTTTTTTTTTT
>NW_024082197.1:97500-210164 GCF_003009895.1 Hyaena hyaena | reverse complement strand
ACAATGGACTCGTGATCGTTTAAGCAAGCTGGCGACCAGAGTTAATCAGGTCAGTGTTCTGGGGAAAAAAGAGAGAAAAGAGAAAAAGACGAAAAAAAGAAAGAGTAAAAAAGGGAAAAGAAAAAAAAAAAAAAAAGAAAAAAAAAAAAAGGAAAAAAAAAAAAAAGGGAGGAGGGCACCTCTCAGGCAGGGATGGGCGTGGCGGGATCCAATGCCTCAGGCGGGAGCTCTGCCTCGGCGGTTGTGGGGAGGAGAGTGACGGTGCTCCAGTCCCTTCTTGAAGCAAGAGCTGCTCCTCGCTCTTTTGGGCGTGTAAACTCCCCGTACCAGGGGCGCAACAGTGGCTCCTACTTCTAAGGATACATACCCGAGCTCCTTTTAGCATTGCTGTCTGCCTCAGACACTAGACATAGAGAATTCATGGGTATCTTAACCTCCAGCCTGGATCAATTAGAGCTCTTTGTCTTCCTTTGAGTAAGCCTCTCCTCCAAGTGAGTAGCTTTATGGTCACAACATAGTCCCATCCCATCTGTGAAAGACTGAGCATTTGGAGATTTTAACCTACCGGAATTTTTTTTTTAATCAGCCAGCCTTTGTTGTTGTTGTTGTTGTTGTTGTTGTTGTTGTTGTTTTAGTCACTTTTTAATGGAGTAGGTCCTCAAGCTTCTGAAAGGGAAAGCAATAGCAGCATTGTGTTGCTTGATGGACATTACAGACCTGACTGTAATGTTTATATTTAGGGTTTTTTGAATGTACCATGTGCTATTACTCACTGTTCTGAGTGATAGGAATATTGTGGTGATCTCTATGAACATGATAGTCTGTTGGGTAAGATTCACTAATAAAACCATCACACAGGTAAATTTAAAAATACACCCATGATGAAACCGTAATAGAATCTATGAATATATAAAACAGGTGACTTGATGAAATTTGGGAATGGTCATGGAAGAATGAGTGTGAGTTAAGAACTTGATGAATTGAAGTTAACCAGGAAAAGGTATATGTATATGATGGGAGAGGGGATTGTTTCAAGGGGAAATGCTTTATATAAAGGTGTTGTGACAAGAGAGTATCTAACAGTTCTGTATTCTTTCCTTCACTTTGAATTCTCAAACTCAATATTTAAGAAATTTGAGTCTTCTGAGTATCCTGAAAAAGAAAAGTATTGTGCTCAAATAAGTTTGAATATGCTTACATATTAACTTTCCTCCTTTTCAGGATTCACATGACATTCATACTAAACACTGAAAAATTATGGAGTAAAGAAACTTGTTTACCTTTGCCTAATCAAACATGTCCACATGTCCCATGAAACCCTTTTTTTTCCTGTACTAACTATTATGCACCTGGAGTAAGGCTAGCTTTCCCAAAAAACAAATAGCCCTCTGGGCTACATTATTCAAGGGATCAGTGATTGCCTGGCTCTTCAATGTGAAACATCACAGCCCAATGCCGTGACTGAATAAGCTCAGAAAACAGGAAAAGCAGTTGGAATTGCAGCTGTCTGTCCTGGTTGATGCACAAAACTGGTTGATTCTCTGATGAGAATCTTATTAACAGTCATTTCAGCACAAATTACTCCACATCTCTTGTCCTGGAGTGCACTGGCAACTCTCCCTCTTCAGTCAGAAATCTCTAATCTATGCCAAAGGTCAGCAACTTTTTTCTGAAAGGATCAGAGAGTAAAGATTTTAGGCTTCTGGACCATGGGGACACTTTCACAACTCCTCAACTGTGCTATTGTCATTTGAAAGCAGTCTTGGACAAAGGTATAAATGGACAAAGCTATGTTCCAATAAAAATGTATTTACAAAATCAGGCAGCCCACCAGCAGGCCATAGTTTGCCAGCTCCAAGTCTTGACACTTCCTGAAAGGCATTCAGGGTGAAATTTCTTTACTTCTGTGCTGTTTAGCATCTCAAGCACATCTCTCTTATGGATTACACATCATAATGTGAAGTCACTTTCATCCTAAAGGATGGTGAGTACTACGTGAAGGATTTCAGAGGGACTTGGAAGGGCAGCCAGCTCTCACCTGCATTTTCTCAAACAGCTCCCATATTTCTGTTTCACATGTGGCTATGAGAGATCCAATTTTGTGGAGATAAGATTTGGTTGGATATACAGTTAGTTCTAACATTAACTTTCATATATGGTTTCAAGAAAAAGTCTCGGCATGCTAATGATAGGCCACAGTCACATAGTAATGTTTTATTAAATTTTCTAGCTGTAGAATCTAGAGCCAAAGTTGGCCCCTGTCTCCATAGAAGTCACTCAACACCAAAATTCCCACCAAAATAGATAAACACATACATACATACACACACCTATTATGCATAAAATAACCTCCCTATCTGTACATCCTCAACTCCTCAAAACAATTCTTATGTAGCAACTACAAAGAATATTACCTCTAGTACACATGGGGATAACAGGGAAAAAATAATAACCTGGATTTTCACAGCTAATCATGGGTTGATGTGATTCCAGGATTGTATAATTTTCACTGAACCCAACTGTAACCTAAATGTCATGACAGATCCTTGGCCAGATTCTGACCTGAGGCCAATGATGCTGCTGGGTAAGGTCAGCCATGGGGTACCAGCTCATTAAACAGATATGTCCCTCTTTCTAACTTCACTATATATCTTGGTCTTCTTTTATGTGGCATCCACTAACTGTTGTACCACAATCTTAGCTTGTTGTGTCAACCACTTTTAGAGAGGTACTCAGAGGGAATGATTGTTCTCCTTGCTTCTCAGCTTAGTCTTGCCTTTGTGCTACCAGCAGTGTCACATTCTATCTGAGAGTCCTTTGTGGCAGCCCTGTTTCTGGAACCAGTTTCTATGCATGTTTGTCTTTTATGTCATTAGAAAAATAGGGTCCCAGCTATCTCATATAATTAGAGCTTGTTCTAAGAATGAGGCAATAGCTCTGCCCTTATGCTCAGCCGTTCCAGTACCTCTGCTGGATTCTCTCCCTTGCTCTCTTGATGTCTTTATCTGTATTACACCTTCAAACTCCCTATGAGCAGGGAGGACATGATCATCCAGGACAACCAATATCTGATAAGGAGCACTAATTTTCATTAACATTGGGGTTAGATATGTCTGGTAGAAGTGATATTCTCAAAAGCGCAAGAATTTGCTGATCATAAAAACTAGCCTGAAGCTGGTTTCTAAGAAAGAGGTGCCAACAGACAGTGTAACCAGCTGATTTTCTTTTCTTTCTTTTTTTTTTTTATTGTTTTATTTATTTCTAGGAGAGAGAGAGACAGCGTGAGCAGGGGAGGGTCAGAGAGAGAGGGAGTCACAGACTGAAACAGGCTCCAGGCTCTGAGCTGGCAGTCAGCACAGAGCCCGACGCGGGGCTCGAACCCACGAACCGCGAGATCATGACCTAAGCGAAAGTCGGAAGCTTAACCGACTAAGCCACCCAGGCACCCCAACCAGCTGATTTTCTTAAAGACTTTGAGACCTGACTGATTAAGGTATAAACATATAAAAAATGAAGTCAGAGAAGGAATGTTTAAAGAAGTGAAGAAAAAAGAATAAAGTTTCAAGGAAAAAAATATAAATAGCCCCAGCAGTTGTCGCCAGTGACATACTAACAGCTAAATACAATTTATTTCTTTGGACTCCACAAAATTTAGCACAGTTGAAGATGTCTCCTTCCCTTGATTTTCTTTTCTTCTATTTCCTTATCCTCACTTTAAAATTCCTCTTATTCTCAACTCATAAATGCTTGTGCCCCAGGATTGTTCTTGGTCCTCAGTTAGTCTCACATCATCCTTGCAAATCATATCTAATTATTAGCAATGTGATGATTATTTGCTACATCTTTATCTCCAGCCAGAATATCTCTTAAATTCCAGTTCCATAAATTTACCTGTTGGCTGACATTGCTGTCTAGATGCAGAGAACTTAAGTTCAATATAAGAAACTAACAAAAACAGAATTTGTATCTTTTCCATAAACTAGTGGTTCTCAATAAAAAGTTATTTGGCCCCCAGGGGATATTAGGCCATGTCTAGATATATTACCACCATCGGGGTGGGAGTAGTACTGACATCTAATGCATAGAGGTCACAGATGGTGCTTAACATCTTACAAGGCATAGATAATCTCCAGAACAAAGATTCCGTAGCCCAAAGTGTCAGTAGTGCCAAAGTTAAGAAACCATGCTGTTTCCTGTTTCACATAAAATCTATTTCACGGAATCCCATTTTGTGGAGGGATGGCATGATTATCTGCTATGTCACATAAGCTAGAAATCTACAAATAATAAAGCAATAGTTAGGAAGGAGACCTAGAAGGCAGGTGTCCAGAGTTGGAATCCCATCACTGCCATTTACCGTGTGACTTTGGCAAGTTACCTCGAGTTTTCCTCATCTTTAAAGAGCGATAATAATAATAGTTCCTCTCTCCTGGAATTGTAGTGAGGGTTAAATGAGTTAATTCAAGCCATGTGTTTAGTGCTTGGCAACTAATAGGTCTCAGTAAATATCATTTATTTATTTTGTATTATATTATATCAACTTTTCCTGACCAACCCCTTCTTCCTCACTTTCTATTCACCTTTACTGTTAATACCTTCTTCAGATCATCTTTTTCCTTAAATAACGCAATAATTTCATAAATGATCAGTCTTGCCCTGCTTAAATTCATCCTATATATAGTGAATATATGGATATTCACTACAGAGTGCTACTTCTAACACCTAGTGTTGATTATGTCACCCTCCAATTTTTCATTGTTTTCAGAAGTTTTTCCTTGTTTGTAGAAGAAAGTCTGACTTCCCCAATATGACATAAAACACCAGAGAGAATAATTTATCTGTAGATATTATTGTTTTTATTACTTATTCACATTCCTCCTATATTCTGCACTCCAAATTTGCTGAACTACTGTTATCACCTGTAGTCACCATGTTTAAATTTTATTCACAGAAAGCCAGAATAAATCACAAGGATGAAATGAGTGTCATTTAATTAAAAACTATTTATTGAGAGTTAAATATAAAGATAACTGTTATGATAGTCCTGTGCTAGTAAAGATAAATAAAAATGATCACTGCCTTCAAAGAATTTTAAGTCTCAATTTATCCCTATTTATTATTATTTAACTACTGTCACTTTCAAACTCAGCTTTCTAATTTCCCTTTCCAGACTTATTTTGTGGAAGTATTTATCTGTTTCTTGGAGGTGTACTGCTAAAATATTATTAACATGGGAAATATGAGTTCATCTTTTAAGATTGAAACACTCCAGGCTAATGGCTGTAGCTTTACAGGAAAGCTCCCTAGGGGTTGTGGCTAATTATTAACATCCCATAATATGTCTACTGGTAGATAAACGCTTGGGCACAAATTTTGAACCATATTTTGCCACCTGACATAGGACTTACCGAGACTGTTCAGAACTACACATTTTAATACAGTTTTCCTAGGACATTTTATTTATTAGTTTCTTTTGGTCTTTCTACATTTTTTAAATGGGGCTAAAGCAAATCATGTCATTTTTTTCATTTTTTGTTTTTTTTCTCTCACGAATCACTGCTGGACAGGTACACTGTTAATATTTGATCTAGGCACCTGGCCAAGATCCACCAGACTATTAGTGAACTTGAAAGGTAACCTGATGTTGATGCTATTTCATTGCCTGAGAGCAAATGATCAATTTTACATTTCTGAGATTAATGACTATTTTCTTGGTGTTAAAAGGCCATCAGTGAAAGTTTGCATTTTAATTCTGCAGTACTTAATATATTTAGCAATAAAGCTGTAGATTTAAATAAAATATGTTTTGAAAAACATTAGCCTCTAAATTTAACCTATTTTAAAATTGCGATAAACTCTGGCGTATCTCTCTAATGATGTCATGTAAATTGTCAAAAGCGAAAAACAAAGTGATATGGAAAGTGACAATCCATTCTTTAACAAACTCCATGTAGCATGAACACTATATAAAATCAGAGAGTCTCGGTAATTATCCATAATGCCTCAGAATCTGAATGATTTAGGAATGGATTAACTTAAATCTTACCCCCCTCATACTGTATTTTAACCTCATAAACATGATTCACTTGTCTATAAGCTAGTACTTAATATTAACAGAACAACCAAAATAATAGAGTGTCTTATATGCTGTCTTTATTTTCCTTATGTAGCCTGCAGGATAAGTGAAGTTGACATCATTATTAAATGAGATCTGATACATAATTAAATGTGTGCCAATAATAGTAGTCTTATTAATATCTTAGGCATCCTTAATTTAGTTTTTCTCTCCTTCTTTCATTAATTTGAAACAACCTCTTTTAGTGTTTGAGAACACTTAAGGAACTGTCAAACTTTTCTTCTGCCAACCTTCAAAGGTCAAAACTAGCTGTGACACCTAAAATTCAAATGTAATTAGTTTGAGATTTACAGGGATTGTATGCCAATCTTCCAGTAGCTTAGAAGTGACGTAGTATCTAACCTTTGGTGGCCCCAAGAGACATTCAGATGGATGTGAAGATAAATAGAAAAATATAACCCACCACATCCACTGCTGGTCTACCTTTTAGATTTTTTTCCCCTGACTTGGTTTTCAGAGTTCCTCTTTTTGCACTTTCTCTGGATTTTAAGAAAAGCATCTCTCTCATAGCTTCCTAGCACTAAGTTGGTATTCTTATTTAAAGCTTAGCTCACGTGGTATATACTTGGATCATTAAACCAAAGGACTTGTACAGTCATGATTTTTAATGAAGCATGTTTGAATAATTATGCTAATTTACAAAGCACTAGAATCAAATCAAGTGATCAAAGATTTCATGATTGCTATCATGTGTTCCTAACCCCCCTCTGCCACCCTCACAATTTGCTGCATGTGGAAGCCTTTCTTAGGAATGTGTTTGGAAATGGGTATTAATCAATGCTGAGCATTAGAAAAATATATTATGTGAAGTGTAATGCACTTTACGTTATGCCTCTATAGTGGACTATATGTGACCGTGAAGGTAATATTGTTCTGCCACTTTCTTGCCTAAATACCACCTACAATCAATACTGCATTCTGCCTTGACAGAAAGCTGAATTTTTATCTGTTAAATGTGTGAGCTTGGGGCAGTGATGTGTCTGAAGTGGTTTAAATCTGAAATGTGATGTGCTGCAAAGAGAGTTGATTGACATCTTTGTTTATTGAAAAGTATTACATGAACAACAAAACACAGGCAGAGACAGAACACTCCATTGCAAAATGCAGCTGTGTTATTTTTCAATCCTATGTGCTCTGCCCCTTTGAAGCTTGTCTGATGTAATAAAGCCAGAGGATATAAAACAAACAAGAATCTTCTTTGATTCAACACTCAAAAATTTAGACAAGGATGAATTTTTTTTTTTGGCTTGGGGTAAAATCTCTCCCACAAAACTCTCCCTGCCTTGACATTCTATGAGGATGTTTACTTCTGAAAAACTGTTGCATTTTAAAGATGTGTTCTTATGTTTATGAACTCGAATATAAATTCAGAATTATTTAATAAGTAAACAAATTGGAGAGGTTTGAATATTTTTATGTTTCCTCTATAAATGAGAAAAAGGACATTAATGACACTAATCTTAAAGCACTAAACATGCAGAATGAGAAATTAAGTTCCCTTTAAATTTTATGTTAGAATAATTATCCCCCTCAATGCAATTTGCCCATGTTTTATTAAAGCTTTATTATGTCAAGGTAAATAGAGGTTAATGCCGCTGTTTCTTCTTCCAATGAAGTATTATCTTTAATCTTGCTTTAATAAAATAGTGGTAAATTGCACAGTAGGGGTAATCACCATGGGCTAATTTACAGAGTTGTAAAATCCTTTACCAAGTATATACTGTAGTTAAAAATAGAAGTAGTCTTAAGAAAACACAAATTACCGTGCAACTTGGAAGAAGTTAAGGAAATTGCTATTCATAATTTTAATTACTTACTTAATTAAATAGATGTTTATTGAGTGCCTACTATGTGTAAGACTATGCTGTCTACTGTGCTATAACTGTGCTGTATGACTACTGTGCTATTTGGAGGACATGGAAGTATATAGACATGAATTCTTTCCCTAAGGATCTTACAGTTGACTGCTTGGGCACTCCCTAAAAGATAATAACTATACGGACTGTAGAGCCCTCCATAACAGAAGTATAGATATCCCAGCCATGGATGTTCAGAGAAGGAAAAAATTATCTGAGGTAGAAAATTAAGAGAGGGTCATCTGAATTGACTCCATAAGGATGGGATAAAGTGGGACAGGTATCAGTAGAGTGGGAAGGATACTTTAGGTAGGCAAATTTATAAGAGCAAAGAACTAGGGTCAGTACTGTTTTGCCTGGTTCAATTAGAGCTGAGAATTGAGACTGAAAACCAGAGACTATTTCAACAAGACAGGTGAGAAGCAGAGAGGACTTGCACCTGGTTGAGAGACGTTCTAGACTGGATATCCTTAGTAAGAAAGAAAATATTATCTCTGTCTCTGTCCCTCTATATATACATATATGCATGAGTATATGCATATAGAAATATATACATATAGACATGTATATATTGATATATAGATATGCACATATACAAATGTTTATATATTTAGTATATCTTTATATACATATATAGGTATATTTATATCTATCTCCTTATCATGCAAAAATAAGGGGGGGAAGGACTTTTAAATTTTTTTTTTTAGTATTTATTCAGTTTTGAGAGACAGAGAATGAGTGGGGAGGGGCAGAGAGAGAGACACACACAGAATCTGAAACAGGCTCTGAGCCGTCAGCACAGAGCTCGATGTGGGGCTCAAACCCACAAACCATGAGATCATGACCTGAGCTGAAGTTGGATGCTTAACCGACTGAGCCACCCAGGCACCCCAGGACTTTTTTTTTTTTTTTTAAGTAAAATCCTAATATTTGCTTTCTTCCCCAATAGATCATTTTGGGTTCTTTGAAGACCATTGCTATAGTAGTAGTTGTAAGAACATAATAGAATTAGAATATAAAAGAGCAGGAAGAATTAGAGACTTAAAATAGGAGATTTGTTTAAGAGAGAAGAGTAAAAGGAAACTCCAAGGACTTCAGCCTGGGATACTAGAAGAATAATAAAGGATAAAGCATTATTAATAGAAAGAAATAAGAGAATTAGGAATAAAAATGTTAAATTTAGTTTGCAATGTGTTAAGTTAGAGCCTCTGGTATTACATCAGTGTGAAGATAACAAGCAACTGACTATTAACATTTTGAATTCAAGAAATGGTTGCTAATTTGGTTGTTTATATACAACAAAAGCAAAAAGACTAAATTAGCATTTTTTAAAAAAAGGTAAATAGGTGTTCAAGGACATGCATTAAACTGAAATAGTTATTCAAAGTTATTTTCAGCTTACCAAATAACACTAATCAGATAAAATCTTTTGAAATCATGTAGTATGTGTGGTGGAGAGCTGAATGCTTGAAATAAATCATTGTCTTCAAGATGGGTGACACACTAAGTTAGTTTCAAACCATTTGTTAGGTCAGACCCCACTTCCATAACGTTGAACCTCCGTCCTGTTCTTGAGACTGTGTTGGAGTATGCCATCAGCTAAGAGTAGGTAGTTTTGCCTTCTTGTGTTCTCATTAGCAATTTTAAATTAACAAGGTGTCAGAAGACAACAGAGAGTTTACCGTCTTGGACAAATTGCATTTTTTGAAGGTGGAATATGAAATGCGATGGTATTTGTGCATAAAAATATGAACAAAATGCAAAATGTGTCCAGACTCTCTATCCTCTGGTAGTTTATTGTCCCTCACCACATACCCCTCTACCTCCTCTTAATACCTTCAAATCATTCTTGCTTGTTAGAATTTTGTATTTTTCTTCATGAAAAATGTCATAGGTCTTCAAGGCTGTGTCTGAACTATTCTTCCAATTTGCTTTAAATTACCCCTTCCCCAACTCCAAAATTAGCATTGCCCTAAACTCTTCAGATGTTTCTTTTAATTATGACAGTGGTTATTGATATGATCATAAATTTCACAAAACATAAAATGTTCTCTTTTTCCTTTGGATTAGTCTGAAGAACCATCACCACTGTCAAAAACATTGTTGTGACCCTGCTGCTTTGGTAAACCCTACCTCTGAGCTGCTGTGCCACTGAATAGCAAGTCTGATTATAAGACCTCATGCCATGAAGGTCTAAAGCATACTTGCGTCTACTCTGCCTTTTTGAAGTCTAAGAGAGAGACTTCAGCTCTTTCAGCATGGAATTATAGTCACTCAGAAAGGAAAAGATTTAAGCAGTGCTTACGAGGACTTAGAAAATTCCTCTAGAATTATTCAGAGATGAACACAAAGGGTAGAGAAAATCAAATGTAAATGATGTTCCCCTTTAATTTTTCTGTGGGTTGTATTCTAAAGCAAACAACTGTACATTGGATGACTTTTGTGGATGATGAGCTGTTTCCTTCTGTCTTTCACAAGCCTCTGTGACAGTAAGAGGTATATAAAGCTCTGAGTGAAGATCTGAAGCTGTTATTAAAATGGAAATATTCAAAGCAGGCAGGAGTCTGTGAGAGTCTGTTCTGGGGACACATTAATGTATTTGAAAGGATATTAAAGCTTAACATAGAGGGGAAATAGTTCTAATGGCAAATGTAAAGCTGCTTAACAGAATTACACCTAGAATTTTGTGTATTAGGTATAAAACACCTCTACTCTTATATTGCTCAGAGTAAAGCTGTATGTTGGTTATAGTGCTTTGCAGTTTTACAGTTTTCTTATTTGAGATTTTAATGTTCTTAAGTGCAAACATTTTGCTCTGGTTTATGCTTTTGAGAGTCAATTGACAGTACTTCTCGTCTTCTGTGTAGGACTTAAAGAAGTGCCATGTTTTGAATGTGCCATGTTTGAATCAATATGGAAAATTACTTCTCTGTTAAAAAAAAAAAGAAAGAAAAGGTATGATCTCCTTTTATATAGAATGTTGAAATGGGCCCAACATGCCATAGGGTAGAGTATGTATTTACTTTCCTGAAAGTAGGAAAAAAGAACTAAGGAGAAAAGTTAAGACAGCCTCAAAAGAGATTTAATGTTTATGTTCACATGTAGGAGCCTGACCCCATTCATAGTTTTTAAAAAAGTGAGGGGGATCCATTCAATAAATAGTTCTCAAGCAACAACACAAGTAAAAGGGGGGGGGGTCCTGAGCCAGTGGTATGGCAATAGTCTTTTTGTATTCTGGAAGAGTCACATGATTATGTTGTAGTCATGACTACCTTCTAAATATTGTTGGGTATGGAAGGTAATTTTGATTTTTTTTTTGTCTTTCAAGATACCATCCAATACTGAATATTCCAGAGCATACCACAAACACGAAAGTAATACAAAAACACTGAAACTATCTCTTTAGTTGTACTTTAAGGTATCAGAGAGTAAAATAAAATAGAAAACGAGGCTTCTGCCTTTGAAGAATTTACAATTCATCTAAGGAGATGAAATATTTGCTGCAGTGTAAGAATATTTAAAATGTCATATATGAAGAAGTGTAAAAGATCATAAAATATCATAAAAATGAAAACCAAAAGTTCAAAAGAGACAGTAAAAGAGGGATCAGAGTTGGAGAATTTACTGAATAAGACTTTGAGGGCTTCCCATTTATCATTAAGGGGAAAAAAAGTCCAGAATATTGTAGGTGGGAGAATGGAATCTGTTGCACAACTACATAAATATGGAATCTGACAAGGTTGAGTAGTTACAGTATTTGTTAATATTATTTTATTAATCACTTAAAATTAGAACAATTTTATTTCCTTTTAAGTACATAGATGCCAGTGTGATTTGAGTATGTTTGTTATACTTCAACTCACAAAATAAAGATGACTACCATCTCATTATTTCGAATATGGTTATCACACAAGTATTTCTAACTTTGTGATGCTCAGGTTAGAAAGACCTTATCTGAGAAATAAATAAGAAACAAAAATAGGATATCAAAACCCAGGTACCCTATTGCTTGAGCACATATATTTTGATTTAACAATAAAAATTTAACATAAAATTAAATGTACTTTGGAAAAGACTGATTACAAGTTGCAGATGCACAGGCTATGCTTACTTAAAGAAAATCTGGGGAAATCAGGGTTTGAATTCCATTCACATTTTTCAATATATTCCAAATTATAGCCCAAAATAAGTGTTAAAATATTTATAATGTTGGAATATTATGATTTATAAGAAAAGTATATATGGTTATTTAGATCACCAAAATATATTTTTTTTATATACCAAAATATATAGACCATATATATTTGGCTTTTGTTCATGGTTCCTGGCTCACAGTTCCCTAGGAATTTTTAATTGTTGTGAGGGATAAAGATTTTTTTTCTTATGTTAATGAGGTGGATTTTGGAAAGCACCTAAGAGTGGGGACTGGTTGCCAGTGTGGAGTCAACTGTGAGATTAGAGGTTTAGAAGTTTGAGTCCCAGGGTGCATGGGTGGCTCAGTCAGTTAAGCATCTGACTTCTGCTAAGGTCATGATCTCCCATTTCTGAGTTTGAGCCCCTCATCAGGCTCTATTCTGACACCTCAGAACCTGGAGCTTCCTTTGAATTCTGTGTCTCCCTCTCTCTCTCTGCCTCTCCTTGCTGCTCATGCTTTTCTCTCTCTCTTTCAAAAATAAGTAAACATTTTTAAAAAATTTTAAAAAGAAGAAGTTTCAGTCCCACTACACTCCTGACCTCCAGGAAGGGGAGATGGGTGGAGGATTGAATTCATCAGCAATGGTCAGTGATTTAAGCGACTATGCCTATATAATGAAGCTGCCATAGAAATCCAAGAGCAGTGGGTTTGAAGCACTTCCAGGTTGGTGAACACATGGAGGTTTGGAAGAGGGTATGGAAGCTCTGTGCTTTTTCCCAATACCTTAGCCTATATATCTCTTCCATCTGGCTGTTTCTGAGTTATATCTTTTTGTAATAAACTGATAATCTAGTGAGTAGATTAATTTCTTGAGTTCTTTGAGCCATTCAAATAAAAAATAAATTAATGGAAACCAAAGAAGATGTTGTGGAGACATCTGATTTTTAGTCAGTCAGTCAGAAGGTAACAACTACAGGTAACAACTTTGACTTGTGACTGGCATCTGAAGTCCAAGATGAGAGTCCTGGGAACTTCTAACCTATAACTGGTATGTCAGAAGCACGAGTGACAAGCTGGGTTTGCAATTGGTACCTGAAGTATGGAAGTGGTACATATTCCAATTGGTACAAGTGGAAATCTTGTAGGACTGAACATTTAACTTATGGAATTTCAATCTATCTTCTGGTAGAGAGTGTTAGAATTCAGTTGTTGCTGTGGAGAAGACACTCAGCTTCCCTATACATAAATTGCAATTGGGTCTAGGAACCAAATTAAATGTCTGCAGCCAACTTTGTCAGCATGTTCATTCACTATTTAGTCCTAAAGGAAAAGATTTGCCTCTTATGGTCAAACCAAAAAAAAAAAAAAGAATTTTTAAAGATGTTTCATTCTGAACAGAAGAATGAAAATAATTGAGAATTATACTGTTGATTTGATTTTTTCTCTTCCTAGCATTTTATCTATTGTTAATCCTAGTTACACCCTTCCAATTTGATGATGTCTTTGTTGACTTTATTTTATAAAGATATTAAAATCTTTGTCCTTTACAGTCATATAGAACTAATACAAATTCTGTTTTTCCATTTGAATTTGTACAAATTAATTTATAACTCTGACCTCAGTTTTATTAACTGCAAAACAGAAATAGCAGTGATTATATCTTAGGGTTATAAGCATTAAATGGCATATATAAACTGCATATATAGTGGTTAATGTAGAGCTCCAGTTATGGTTTTTTATAAAGCATACTTTTATATGATATTCATGCTTTGTTATAAAAAAATTTCCAAAATAAAGCAGAATAGAAGTGGAAAAATACAGAAATAGTAGAACAAATAGAAAACATAATAAAATAAAGGTAAATGGAATAAACTCTCCATTTAAAATACAAAGATTTCAGACTTAAAAAAATCTAGCTGTATACCATTTACAAAGACACATTGGGAATTTATATAGAAATGTAAAATTCAAAGGAGGGCAAAATATATAAAGTCTAACCAAATGAAAGCTGGTATAATTATATTAATTTCAAACAAATTAGAAAGGCAAGAAGTATTACAACAGATAAAGAAGATTATTTCATGATAACAAAAGTTCCAAATCTCAGGAAAACAATAATTATAATTGTTATGAACTTCCTAATATAACCTCACAGTATTTACAGAAAAAATGACAAAACTATGAACTAAAATCTATAATTCGAATTTACTATTTAATAATTTAAATAACATTGAGTAAATGATAAATGAGGCAATAAATAATGCATTTCATTTTTTGTATTATTATTTTTTTTAAAGAGAGAACACAGGAATGAGTGGGGCACAGGGAGAGGGAGAGTCTTAAGCAGGCTCCAAACCCATGGCGGAGCCTGATGTGGGGCATGATGTACACTCGATATTATGATTGTGAAATCATGATCTGAGCCAAAATCAAGAGTCAGATACTTAACTGACTGATACTTGCCTCCTTTTTTTTTAAATCCTAATATGGCTCTGATTTACCTCTAGCTAGAAAGAGTAATATCAAAATCCTTTTGTCAAGTGAAACAGTTCTACAAAAGTTTCACCTGTTTCATTTACTTTTATTTTCCTAGTCCATACATGCACATTTATTTTGCTTCATTGTATTGTCTTTGCTCCTTTGTGAAAGATCAGTTGACTATATGTAGTTGACTATATCTGGGTATTTCACCAATACCACACTGTCTTCGTTACTGGAGCTTTATAGTAAATCTTAAAGGTAATTAGTGTCAGTCCTCCAACTTTGTTCTTTTCTTTCAATATTGTGTTGTCTATTCTGGGTATGTGTTTTTTTATATAAGAATTACAATCAGTTTGTCAATATCTCCAAAATAACCTGTTGTGATTTTTAAATTGATACTGTATTAAATCTATAGATGAAGTTGGGAAGAACTGACATCTTGACAATATTGAGTCTTTCTATCAATGAAAACAGAATGGCTTTCATTTATTTAGTTCTTCAGGATAACTTTTATCAGAGTTTTATAGTTTTCCATATATAGGTCTTATACACATTTTGTTGGATTTATACCTAAATATTTCATTTTGGGGAATGGTAATGAACATAGCACTGTGTTTTTCATTTCAAAAACATGGCATTGTGTTTATTATTGGTAAATAATAAAACAATTGGCTGTTATCTATTACCCTGTATTAAGCAGTCTTTCCATAATCTTTTATTAGGCCCAGTATTTTGTGTTGATTCTTTTGGAATTTTTACATAGACAGTCATATCATATGCAAACATAGACAATTTAATTTCTTTCTTTCTAGTATGTATACCTTTTATTTCTTTTTCTTGTTTTATTACATTAGCTAGGACTTCCAGAAGAATTTTGAAAAGTTCTGGTGAGCAGGGACATCCTTGCTTTGCTCCTGATCTTAGTGAAAAATGCTTCTCTTTTCTCAGCATTAAGTTATGATGTTAACAGTAGTTTTTTTGTAGATGTTCTTTATTTAGTTGAGGAAGTTCTCTTTCATTTCTAGTTTTCCAAGATACGTGGATTTTTAATGGGGAACATTTGGAATCTTATAGGTTCCATGGATGGGGTTCAGATATTCTTTTATGTATAGAACTCTAGAATATTATGTATAAAACTATTTTCTCATGAAGAACTATGTAACTAAAAAAATAATAAGCATATTCTTTCTCTCTCTCCCTCTTTCCTTTTTAACTACTAACTTGATTTCTAACTTAGTACCTGCTTGAGTCTAGCACTCTTTGAGAAATACTCTGCAGACAATTGGTCTTGGGCTGAATCTAAGGTAAAATAAATAGGAGTCTATTTAGTTCTTTCAAACTTTGCCTGGCTTTGTTCATGTCAGTTCAGACCCTTTTTGTTAGGAGATAGAAATCAGAAATAAATATTATTCCCTCAAAAAGTTCCATATTTTTTCCAGCTAGTAATTAATCGAATTTCAGTGCTCCTTAACTGTGCTGTCAGTTTGGACTTAGGTGAAGAGTAAGTGCCTCTTTTTAATTTTTCTTTTTTTTAAGTCTACAAGATGACTGCCAGGATCAAACCATATAAAGTAGCATATTTCTGGGATTATATTGAGATCATTACTTCTTTTAAAATTTTATTTGGACACTTAATGCTAGTTTATTCTAAGAACTTATTTTTTCACAAAATCTATTTTTAACACTTTTTAACTTCTAAATTTTTATTTGAGAGAGACAGAGACAGTGTGAGTGGAGGAGGAGTAGAGAGAGAAGGAGAGAGAATCCCAAGCAGGCTCTGCACTTCCAGCACAGAGCCCAATGCCGGGCTTGAACTCACGAAACCACAAGATCATGACCTGAGCCGAAGCCAAGAGTCAGACACTTAACCTACTGAGCCACACAAGCGCCCCACTCACAAATCTAATCATTTACCACTGTAATTCTTTAATGCAAAATATGACTTAAAAATTCTTACTCAATATCAACCTCAAATCAGTTCCCCAAATATCATTTAGTTCTAATTGTTCAGCTCCACTCTCACTTTTGATATTTCTTTTGTGAGAATCTATTCAAAATTTTAATTTAATTTGAATCAATTCAAAATTGATCATTCTAAATGATCAATATTGGTAACCAGTAATTATCATTACTAGAAGTTGGGTAGCTCACTCTTCTGGTTCTTGTACTGGCTTTCCTACCTAACCCTCTCCTAAGATGGTACTTCTCAAAGTGATGAGGAGCTTCATTTTGGATTCACTATACAAGTCACCAGGTCAGAAGGAATGCATCTCAATAGTTTGAACTACAATGGTTGTGTTACTGCAAAACCCAAATGGTTTCTCTGCCTCTAGTCTCTCCAACTTTATAAGTCTTCTCTGCAGGGGCTCCTGGTTGGCTCAGTCAAGTAAGCCTCTGACTTTGGCTCAGGTTATGATCTCACAGTCCATGGGTCCAAGAGCCAAATCGGGCTCTGTGCTGACAGCTCAGAGTCTGGAGCCTGCTTCAGATTCTGTGTCTCCCTCTCTTCTGTCCTTCCCCTGCTTACACTCTGTCTCTCTGTCTCTCAAAAATAAATAAGTCTAAAAGATGACTTATTTATTTAAAATACTATTTAAAAAAAGTCTTCTCTGCATTACTATAGGAGTAATATACTGAAGGCCTAAATCTATCTTCTTAAGTATTTTTTATTGGCTTTTCTCTCACAGTAGGTGATAGAAGTTGAGATCTTCTATTCCCTACCCCTAAACTTTTCCAGCTTCAACTTTCCCTACTATGTGTGTCCACTTGCCTCCAGGCATATAGAACTGACTGTGCTTTTCACTCTATACTCACCATGCCATTGTATATGTTCTTCTTTTGTGCAGAAGCCCTCTCCTCTGCTACTCTCCCTCTCCAACTCCTTTGCCTAACTGCTGCATACTGTCAATGCTCAGATTACAAAGAATCTCCTCTAAGAAGTTAGTATCATTAAAAAAAAAAAAAAAAAAAAAAAAAAAAACTTTGACTTCATGGGTTCCCAAGGAGTCTTGGGGAAACCTAGGACTTCCTTGATCATAATTTGAGAAATATTGGTTTGACATAGTATCATCTGATAATTAGGTTGGAGAAAACCTCAAATAAAGCTTAAGATCTTTCTGCATTGCAGGACTTGTCAGGACCTTTATTATGACATTTTGCACTGGGAGCATTCAATGTGTTTGAAATTTGCTTTACTTGACAGATTTTTTGTAACACATTATGAGAATAATGGTATAAAAGATAATGAATAAGACAGTCTGACATTTATACAATGTTGCCACTTTATTTTGCAAATATGGGCCTTCTCAGATTTGATTATTTTCCTACTTTGTTTGACTATCACAATCCAGATCTTATACACTTTTATTTATTGATTGGAAGAGTTTATCTGCATTTTGTGCATTAGTTAATCAGGTTCCTGTTTTGAAATCTCTCCAGCAATTCATTTCAGGACCTTTTCTAATCCAGTTGTTTAAGTCTCCAATGATTTCACTACTCCCCACCTCCACAAACACTGTTGAAATATTAGAGCCTTGTGATGAAAGGTTACAGTTGTTCATTTCATTTGTCATCCTTGAGTTTGCTTTTAATAACATAGTCACTTAGAGATGGAGAAACACTGAGGAGAAATGGGTAGTATGCATCCCTTCAACAGGGAGGCTTTTCTATTCCTCCTCCATTACTCTCTATCTTGTGATTATTTATACATATAGTCAGTTTCTGTATATTAAATGAGAAGTAGAAAAAATATCACCCTCTGTCTTCTCAGTAGTCTTCATACTTAGACAAAATTATTTTATTCAAAAGGGAAATGATTCAATGAAATTGACTGAAGCCCAAGGTAGAATTTTGGCAAACAATACCAGATATATATACCCTTAAGGTTTTCAGGATTTTAAATACCTTCTGATTTAAATCCATTTGAGAAATGCTGGGTTTTAAAAAGCTAAATAGGTTTTTTGCTGTGGGACCTCTCATAGCTAGTGTGCATTATCAATTTCTGAAAGGAAGGTAGAATGTACAGAAAGCCCACATACGACTAATGATTTAAAACATAACAGGAGTATGTCTCAACCTAGAGTGCGGCAGAATACATTTTGGAAACAGTTGTTTAGATTGAAGTGAGTGTTATACTGTCAGTAAAGCATGGAGAAGTTATGTGAGTTGTTTTGCTACTTGTTTTTAATATGGTGTACTATTAGAAATAGATTTTTTAATTATTTCACTCATGGGTAGAAAGATATCAGGAAAACTATTGCTTTGAGTCACTAATATTTGAGCATATTACAGAAATGGGAAGGGAGGAAATATCCTAAGTTTTCAAGTAACTATAACAATACTTAAAATACTCTGTTTATACCTGACACTAAAATCAGATTGTTGAAAAAGCACTTACTACTGGAAACCCAACTAAAGTGTGGCCAGCATTTTCACTGAAATGAAATGCACAGGTTGATTTCAGGTTGGTGAAGGGTATGGGTCCTCTTTCACAGTATCCATAAACAAGGTCTGAATCCAGCTGACTAGAGCCTGAGAACATGCTAGGGTGCTTCATATTCAATACACAGCCCTATAAAGAGAAGAAAAATGAGCCTTGTCCAAAACTCTTACCTCAGCACCCACTGGCAAAAATAAAATGTAAGCTGGGGACCAGGTCTCTTTGAAGCTGATTTTTTAAAAACTCTCTAACAGGCCTCTGGTGGTTACAGATATTGATCGTCAGAAAGTAATCTGTTCAGGTTTGGGGGCATGCCAGTACAAATTGTGGAATGCATTCCTTCCTCTCCAAGGACATGTTGAGCTTTTTATATTGTCTATACTGGTTCACTTGTCAGCTGTCTACTCTATTTGACATGAATTATTTTCTACCTTTTGTGGATGTATAATTAAATATATTTTTAAAATAGGAAATTTTATTAATATAGAATCTTTAGCTTGAGTCAAAACATTTTTTTCATCTTTTTTAACCCTCATTTTTCTTCCATAATCATTATTTGATTCCCTCTGGCTGCCTGCTACTTATTTGTAGTAGTACCATTCATCCATTGAGACCTTTCCATCTGTCACACAGCTTTGCTTTCTTTCCCCAGAAGCTTTATTCTCCTACTGTGCCATATTTACCTTTTCTTTTTTGTCTACTGGTTGGATTGAGCATTCATTTGTGCAGGTGTTTTCATCTTTTATTTTCTTGTAATTTTAAAAAAATGTATACTAAGCAAATGATGCTGAATTAGATAAAAGTGACACTCAGAAGGGACGTGTTTGCTAACCAATATATATTTTTTGAAATTTATGTCTTTGTTTGTTAAGTAGATATATGAGGATATCTAATACAGTTCTGAGTGTTAAGTGAAATAGTAGGAATTGTTTCAATTAGTATTTGCATGTGGGTAAACAGTGACACTGATATTTTACTTTCTATGTGTCTATATGTTTACCAAGTATAATTGCTGTTTAAAGCCTTATATGTTGTGGAATTTCAATACTTAGAAATACTTAAGCATAAAGACTAATATCTCTGGATACCACTTCACCTCAGAGCTTGCTATCAAATTCTATTATAAGGTAGGTATCTTCAGGTGAGACAGCAGATTCTAGAGATAGAAAGGTAAATTCAAGCATTAATAAGAGCAAAAGTTACAAAAAGTCTTCATTTTGCTTATATTAGTGGAGGCATTTCATTAATTCTGTTATGTTTATGGCTCGTTATGCCCATTCAACTCAAAAATAACTTAGTTCACTTTGTGAGGTTTGCAGATGACCAAGTCCACGTTTCTTAAACTACCACTCCTTTACATGAGGTTGAACTCACTTCCTAAGGGGACATACACTAAGCAAAAAAGACAGCTTTTGCTGTCAAGGGGGTTCACAGTCTGTCTGAGGAAGAAAGAATACTGACTTTTTACTTAAAGCATCCATCATTGCACAGGACACTGAGAATACGTTTGCTGAGGAATGATAGATTATACTCTGATCACACCTGTTTAGGGTCAGGAAAGAAAAAAAATTATGAAGTAGTTTCAAACAGTGTTTTAAATATTAGGGACATATTAGGGGATATAATTAAAGATGATACTAGTAATCCGAAAAGTAGTAGGTGGAGAATTATGCAGGAGGGAGTAAGTAACTCAGAAGAGAAGCATGCAATTTTTTGAAGGAAATAAGAGGTATAACTGAAAGCCTTAATAATTATTGACAGCCAACTCTATGTCAGTGCCTGAACAGCCAAAGATGGTGAGTCAGAGTCCTTGCCTATCAGAAACTCATAATCTAGTAATATAAATAAGACAAATATGTAAATAATATTGAATTGCTTTCTTGAACTGTTAGAATTCTGGTTATCAGAGCAACTTTTCACAGAGAACAATATAAAATCTGGATGAAACACAAAAGTAGCCAATTGAAAGCACTCTAAAGAAACCAAAATGGGCACGTTTGAAGGGCTAAGGCCTTTGGAAAAAGGAAAGTGTATTGAGGTGAAATTGACATTCTGTGATTCTGTTCCCCTTGAGAGATTTGCAGATTCCTAAACTTTATTGGATAGGAATCCAAGAAGTCAAGATGAATAAGCAGAGTTTTTGTAGATTCACAGTGCTAGGGAGATAAATATAGAAGGTTAAATCCTGCCAAGGAGAAGGGACCCTAAAGAAAACCTAGGTAAGGAGCTGAGAACCTAGAAGGGCTATGTCCTAGGAATAAGGAGAAGTCAGAAATAGCCAGACCTCACACATTTTGAAACGCATTCTTAAATCATCTTGCTTTCGAATAAAAACAAGATGATCTGTCCTACTCACATAGCCTGCCTGGAAAAAATATTATAACATCACCTGGAATCTTTAAATCTTTATATTCTTTATGTGGAATTCATTTGGAAAAAATACCATATAGTAAGAGATAGGAAAAATGAACAAAATCCCAGAAAGAAACAAACAAATAAAATAAAGAGTCCTACAAATCACAAAATGCTGAAATTTAGGGTCTATAATTTAAAGATATCTGTGATTAACACTTTTAAGTAAATAAAAATTCTCTGGAGTATCTCCCACAGAATGGAATCAATAAACAAGAACCACATAGATAATCTAGAACTATAAAATAAAATAAAAATCACTGAAGTTAATAGCTCAATAGATGGTTTTAATAGTGTATAGACATAGCTGAGAAGACTAATGAACTGTAAATTAGATCAGTAAAAATATATGTATATATTAAGACTGTAGGATTTCAGTTTCAGCCTTGATAGAGTGATAGACTCTGAATTTACCATCCTGCCTTAAACACCTAGAAAATAAGAAAAAACTACATGAAACAACTATTTCAGATATTGGGAAATTGGTATAGAATAATGACCATTAGGAGGATGAAAACAAATGAACTAGGCCTAGCAATTGCTCTAGCTTTCTACATGAGGGTAATTCTGGTACGTAAGAAAGGGCGCGACAACAAAACAGAATTTATCAGTGTCTCTGAGTGAAGGGACAGAGATTAGAAAGATGGGGAAATTGAGGTTTCTAGAATTTTCAGGGTAGTGTATCAGACAGGTCAGATCTAGGTAACAACTTTAGAATTGGTTCGGTAGAAATCTATGCATGCATAGGATAAAATATATAAGTCTGGCCAAAAACAAATCCCAAGGACCGAGGAAATTTACTGGGGTACTTTAAGCCAAAAATTTTCCAGAACTCATATAAGTCACTGAACTGTGTAAGTTCCCACCAGCTGGCACAGAGTGACATTGTTGAAATCATGGTAGATCTGGACCCACGCTAAAAAAATAATAAATAAGGGTTCAAAATGATCAAATTGGGCCACAAGTAAGTGAAATGTTCTGGAGAACAAAGTTCAAAATACTAAAAAGGAATAAAACAAAATCCAGCATTTGACAAGATAAAACTTATGATATATGACATCTAATAAAAATTTTCTAGACACAGAAGGAAGAGATGCGGACAATATGAAAAGAATCAAACAGAATGACTGGAAAGAAAAAAAGTACAAAATCCAAAACAACATTTTCAAAGGATGAAACTAACAGGAGATTAGACACTGCAGTAGAAAAAGCCATTATTTGATGACATAGCAATAGAAAGTAGCCAAAGCAAAGCACAAAGAGAAGACAAAACAAAATGAATGGGGACTCGGTACTTATGAGACATTATTGAGTAGCCTAACATAAATACAATTGGATTTCTAGACAGAAGGGACTGAAAAATATTTGAAAAAAGTAATCACCAAAAATATTTCAAATTTGATTTAAAAAAATATAAACCCTTATATTCAAACTCGAGCAGGATAAACTTGGTAAAAAACACATCATGATCATCATAATTAAATTACTGAACATAAAGCAGCCAAAGGGGTAAAAAAAGACACGGAGAAGCAAAGATAAGAATTATTGTAAATGTTTCATCAGAAATTACAGAAACCAAAAGACAATAGAATGATATCTGTTAAGTGCAGAAAAGAAAAACTATCGATTTGTAATACCTTTAAGTTTTATACATAGTGCAAGCATCTTTCAAAAGTGGAAGAAAATTATTTTTTTTAGACAAATGAAACCAGAAAGAATTCATCACCAGTGAACCTGCAGCATGAGACATGTAAAAGGAAGTTCAGGCAGAACTAAAATGATAAACAGATGGAAACTTCAGTCTACACAAAACAATGTAGAGCACTGGGAGCAGTAAATACATAAATAATGAAAAAAGTGCTTTCTCATTTAAAATGTTTAAAAAGAGAATTGACTTTTCAAAAGAAAATAATGACAATATATTGTGAGGTTTGTAACATATGTAAATAATGGATGACAATGATAAACAAATGAAATAAAAGTAGAAGTGAAAGTATACTCTCGCGAGATTCTTATATTATTCAAGAAGTTGTTTAACATTACTGAGAGGAATACTCTGAAGAATGCATATTTTCAACCCTAAAGCAACCACTTAAATAAAGTATAGCTAAAAACTAGCTAATAATGTAAAGTGAAATAATAAAAAAGTCAAAGAAAGGAAATAAAGGAATGAAGAAAACAAAAGTGTATGGAACAAATAAAAAATAAAAACGAAGATATTTGTTTAAGCCCAGCCATATTGATTACTGTATTAAATGTATATGGCTAAACAGTGAAAAGGCATGGGTATTCAGTCTATATGAGAAACTAATACCCATTCTTAAGTTATATACAAGAAAACTCTAAGATATCAGGAGTGCTATGTTAAATTTAAAAAGTAGATATAGGGGTGCCTGGGTGGCTCATTAGGTTATTTGGACTCTTGATCCCTGCTCAGGTGGTGATCTCACGGTTTGTGAGACTGAGCACCTCGTGGGGCTCTGCACTGACAATATGGAGTCTGCTTGGGATTTTCTCTCTTCCTTTCTCTCTCTGTCCCTCCTTCCTTCATGCTGTCTCTCTCTCTCTCTCAAAATTAATAAACTTAAAAAAAGTAAATAAATTATCAGAGATAAACAGGAATATTACATAACTACAAAGGGCTGAGTCATTTAGACATAACAACGCTAAGTGTGCATGCACCCTGTAAGGACTTTAAAATACATGAATCAGGGAGCCTGGGTGGCTCAATCAGTTAAGCCTCCGACTTTGGCTCAGGTCACGACCTCACCATCGAGCCCCACATTGGACTCTGTACTGACAGCTCGGAGCCTGGAGCCTGCTTCGGATTCTGTCTCTCTCTCTCTCTCTCTCTCTCTGTCCCTCCCCCACTTGCACTCTCTCTCAAAAGTAAATGAACTTAAAAAAAATAAAATACATGAATCAAAGTTGACATAATTAGAGAAACATATGTCCATGATTAATTGATGGAATAATGATTAATAGAACAATTGGAAAATTTATGAGTATATAGACAACTTGAAAAAGACTTATCAATTAACTTGATCTAATTGATATTTAGAGAAAGTCCACCCAACAATAGTGGAATACATATTCCACATGCTAGCACATGGAAAAAGCCTTACTGAAATCAGAATATGTCCTTTGTTTACAATATATTTAAATGAAAACAAATAACAGAAAGGTAGATGAGAATTCTCCAAATATTTAGAAATTAAGCATACACTTATAAATAGATCATGTCTAAAATAATCATAAGAAAATCAGAAAATATTTTGAACTGAATATAAATGAAACAATGTATCAGAACTTGCAGGTACAGCATAAGCAGCACTCAGAGAGAAATTAATAGTTTTAAATGCTTAAGTTAGGAAAGAAAGTTTTAATTAGCTTCCATTTTAAGAAATAAGAAAAAAATTAAACCAAAACCGAATAATGGATAAAATCATAAATTTTAAAAAAATAATTGAGATGCAAAATGGACAAGCATTTTATGTAGCAAAGAATCCAAAGTTTGCTTCTTTGGAAAATATCCATGCTCAAGGATCCACAAACAATTTAGAAAAGAGTACTAGATACACATGGGATAAAAATGAAAGGTGTAACATGTGGAATTAGAACCACAGAAAGAGAAGACAGATTGAGAAAATCAAAATTTGAAAAAAATTTTGACCAAGAATTTCCCAACATTAAAGACATAAATCAGGGTCGCCTGGGTGGCTCAGTCAGTTAAGCGTCCGACTTCAGCTCAGGTCATGATCTCACAGTTTGTGGATTCAAGCCCTGCATTAGGCTCTGTGCTGGCAGCTAGCTCAGAGCCTGGAGTCTCCTTCAGATTCTGTGTCTTCCTCTCTCTCTGACCCTCTCATGCTCATGCTGTCTCTCTCTCAGAGAAAAAAAATTAAAGAAATAAAAAATAAATAAAGACATAAACCTACAAATGCAAAAGGCATTAAAAGGCACAAGAAGGATAAGTAAAAAGTCAATACTTAAGCAAATCATAATAATACTACTAAAATCATGATAAAGACAAAAATGAAGACATTTTCAGTTAAGTCACTGAGAGAATTTCTCACCAGCAGTTGGACATTAAAAGCAACACTAACCAGATTTTTCAGGCAGAAAGTCAATGTTTCCAGAGGGAAGCACAAAACTGCATGAAGGATTAAAGTGCAATGAAAATTATAAATATGTGGTTATTTAATATTATTGATTGTATATAAGAATAAAATTTTAAAAATAAATATATTAAAAGGATAGCACACTTAGAAGAGAGTACTAAGTAAACATATCCTGTTTTGAGATACTTTTAATTTCTGGAAGACAGAAAAGTACTAATTTATTGTCAAAATGTGTATTGGTAATATCTGTGTTAACTTTTGGGGGAATAGTTTTTAAAATGTGTAACTAGCTAATTAAGGAGAAAATGGAATAATAAATTCTTAGTCCAGAATAAAAAAGAAAGGAGAAAAAATTGCAAGAACAAATTGGATAAATACAAAGCAAACAATAAGATGGTAGATTTTTGTTCAACTATATTAGTAGTTTTATTAAATATAAACAAAATTAAGAAACAAATGTGAGACAGGATAAAAAACGTTATAATATGCAGTTCTTACAAGATAGCATAAATAACAGAACACAAAAGGCAGAGGTACACATTAAAATCTATTGTAACTATTCCAATAAAAGATAGTGAAATTTAAGGCAAAATATTTTCCTAAAGAGGAAGATTTCATAATGATTAAAGGATCTACTAGGAAAATAAAACATTTCTAAATTTATATACATATAATAATATAACATCAAAATAGATAAAGCAAAACCTTAAAGGACTATAAAAAGAGTATTACATATTCATATGTGGAGATTAAATCCATTTCTCTGACTAACCAATAAAATAAGGAGACAAAACTAATATAATAGAAGATATGAAAACTACGACTTACAAATGTTATTTAAGACATATATTTAGAACACTAACATAAAAATACATTTTCATAAAGTAGATGCTAATAAATTTCAAAGAACTGAGCTCAGAGTATGTTCTCTGATGAAGGTGGAATTAAGGTTAAATTTATTAATAAAAATATAAAAAGGAACTATGCAACTGTTTGGAAATTAAGCACTATACCTCTAAAGTATCCACAAGTCAAAGAAAATATGGAGGAATAAGGAAGTGTTGTGAACTGAGTAACAGTGAACATATAGTGAAACCATGGGGTGCAGCTAAAGCCAGCTTACAGGGAAATACATAGCCATGAATACGTACAGAGGAAAATCGCTGAACATCAAGGATCTTAAAGTCTATCTCAATAGACTAGGAAAATAACAAAAAGTAAATTCAAAGAAAGTAGCCATAAAGAAATAATGGCAATATGGACAGAAAATAGTTACATCAGAAACAAAATCATAATTAAAAATATCAGCAAAGCCAGGAGATGGTCCTTTGGAAAGAGTAAAAGGACTGATAACCTCCCAAGGTTGGTCAAAATAAAAGAGAAAGATGCTACAATGTATCAGTAACAGGGACTTTAAATAAAGTCACAACACTAAAGATCCTGATAAAATGAAAAATGATCAATCCTAATAACATAAACAGTATGCTAATGTATTTGAAAATGTATATCAAATTCAAAATCCTGGAAAACTTCAAGTTGTCAAGCTGGATACAAAAGGTAATATAAACATGGACAGTATTATATCTATTACAGAAGTTGAACCCATACTTTTCAATCCTCCTGCGAAGAAAACTCCAGGTCTAGATAACCTCAAAGAAAGCTCAAAGGAAGTCATGACAATTTTACACAAACTTTTCTAAGGAAAAAAAATAGTTTCCATCTCATAAATATGTGTTTTCTGACACTATCATAAACTTTATATCAAAACTGACAAAGACTTTACAAGAAAGGAAAATTACAAACCAATCTTTTATGAACATAGAGAAAAAATCATAAACTCAAAGTCAGCACATAAAGTCCAACAGCACATGAAGGTTTTAATGTGTAACAAAAAGTTAGATTTATTTCAGGAATCCAAGTGTGTTCAATATTAAAAATCAATCTGTGTATTTTACTCCATTAACCAAATAAAAGAGAAAAATCATGATCATTTCAAAAGATGCAGAAAGCATTTGATAAAATTTTATAATGATTTATGATAAAAACTCTTAGCAATCCAGGAACAGAAAAGCATTTTCTTAATCTAGAAAGGGAATCTATAATATTCATAATATTGTGAATATTGAATTGTGAATTAAGTTTTCACACACTTAACTACTAGATCTAGAAGCTCTACTCCTAAAGATATATATACTTCCACAGTGCATAGTTATATGTACCAAAAACATGTAAAAAAAATTCATAAAAAGACATCGTTACTATAGCTTTTAACTTGAAACAAGCCAAATGTCTAGATGTAGTAGAATTAATAAATAAATTGTTATGTATTCAAACTATAAAATATTGTATAGCAATAAAAAGGAGCAAACTACTGCTTCATGCAAAAATATGAACTTCACAAATGTAATTTGAGCAAAGGAAGCTTAGGCACAAAAAGTGTAAGCAATTCCATTTATCTGAAGTTCAAAAATTATCTATGGTAATAGAAGTCAGAATAATAGTTCCATTTGTAGAGACTAAGGACAAGAAAGTAGGGTAAGGGTAACTCAGGCCTCCAGGCAATTTTCATTTATTAATCTTAGACATATGGGCATAGTCACTTTGAAACAGTTAATCAAGATGCATTCTTGTGATTTGTGCACTTTCCTGAATGTATGCTTGCTTGGATTGAATTGTGTCCTCTGCCAAGATTCACATGTTGAAGCCCTAACTCTCAATGTGATTGTATTAGGTGATGAGGCATTTGAAAATAATTAGGTTTAATTGAGGTCATGGGTGTAGGACCCTCAGAGAAAGCTGTCTCTCTGTCTCCCTCTCTCTGTCATTAGAAAACTCAAAGAGAAGGTGGCCATCTGCAAACCAGAAAGGGACTATTTTTTTTATTATTTATTTCTTATAAACAATTTCTTTAATGTATTATTCATTTTTTGAGAGAGAGCATACAAGCAGGAGAAGGGCACAGGGAGAGGGAGATAGAGGATCTGAAGCCAGCTCCAGGCTGACAGCAGTGAGCTCGATGTGGGGCTTGAATTCACAAACTATGAGATCGTAACCCGAGTCATAGTTGGATGCTCAACTGACTGAGCCACCCAGGCATCCATCCCTAAAGGGAGTGTTTTTAGAATCATACTGGCACCTTTAGCTTCCACCCTCCAGAACTGTGAGAAAATAAATTTCTATTGTTTCAGCTGCCACCCAAATTAGGATTTTTTGTTATGGCCACCCTAGCTAAGGCTGATATTTTACTTCTATTTAAAAAATTACTTATAAAAGAAAGTAAAAGAAAATGTATACTGACAAATTTCAGGAGTGATAGGAATATAGATATTGGCAGGAACTAAAGATATCATCATAGAAGAAGTGATGCTTTTTTTGGCTAGTTCTTGAAGAAACAGTACCAATCAGCAGCAGTAAGAGTTTGAGGCATATTAGATATCAGTGATACTACAGGGCAAGCGATGCCATCTTGAAAATTTGAATTTTATGTGAGGATATACAATTATTATAGACTATTATACCTGAGTAGAGTAGTTCATGAAGGAAGAACTACACTGCTGTAATACTTCAAACCCTATAGCTTTGGAATGTTGATTCTGCTTAGTTTAATGTATAATTATTGACTTGTGTTCTGTGTAGGTATTTAGTGTTTGTTTTTAGAAATCATTTTAATACTTGCTCAACGTTCTCTATTGTGATCCAAAAGTACTGTGGAATGGTGGTGTTTTCTTGATATGGTAGCCATTTGTTTGAGAATTAAGAATTTTAAAAAATACCCCCAAAGACATGCTGATGTCTAAGATTTTCAGGAGCTTCACTATGAATACCATTGCTAACAGCAACTAGATCATTTTTCAGGTAGCCAAGTTCCATATTGATTTAATCATCATGATTATTGCCATTGCCTGTCATGTGTGTGGAATGCAAGAACAGAAGAAAGATCAGAACTGTGAACAATAAAAGATATATTTGTCCCAGGACAGCTAAATTTAGGAGCACCAAGAAGTTGTATCAGTGCCCTATCAGAGCTACCTAGAGGTAGTGCTATGTTGTTGGAATGCTGACAATATGGCCAAGTTAGAGGTATGCTGAGTTTTGAAAGTATTTGTGTGCTTATCAAAGTGATGATCGTCATTGATTTCAAGATGACAACAGACACAATTAGGGAATATATGATTTCTTTAATGACAAGTCTATGAAAATTTATTGATATGAAGAATGCCTGAAAGCAGAAGACAGAGAACAACCTACTAGGAAGTTTTACTTTCTTGACTGTCCAGTTCCCTACGTGGAAGTGCACCATAGCCAATGCTTCTATCTTATCAGAGTAAGGAGTAAGGATCCATCCTGTTCTTTAGAGAGTCCACTCTGAGTTTCTCAAGCATGGTTAGAGAGTTGAAATAAATCTTCCTGATCATATATAACAACAATAGTCTCAGTAAACTGAGAAAATGATGGAAGATGAATTGAGTCAGAGGTCAGTGGCAGGCTGGCAGGATCTGACTATCCTAAACAGGACTTGGCTTCAGACCTGAAGTTTTGTTCACAACTATGAATTGTGCACAATATGTCAACATAGCCAGTAGACCAGGTGACTAATTTCTTCCTATTATGGTTGATTGCCTACCTGTCTAGCCAGTAGAATGGCTGTCGCAGAGAAGTCATTCAGTGGAGATTTGTGAAATAATTGTACAAGTTTTGTAGAAGAATCACGGACTATTTGTCTTTCTAGGAAGTAAACTGAAGGCTTTGAGGACACAGATGATATTTTCATGTCTTCTTCCAGTAAGGCCATTGTTTTGAATAGGTAGAGAGAATGTACTATGAAGACAGAAAAACCTATAATTATTGTTTTTGTGGCCCATGGCTGACAGATTCAGACAGGCTGCCACCTGAATGTTAGAATAGAATTCTTAGAACATCAGGAGAAGTATATTTACAATAGACTCACTGCTCTGATTAAGAAGAATTTAAAATAACATTTCCAAAAGATCAAAAAAATCCAACAATATTTTAAAAACTGTGTACTACTCAGCTTAACAAAAACAACATATATAGGATAATGGAGTCATGGAAGCAAACATGAACAAGTTGTATGGCCTAGTAAATATATGAAAATGCATCAAGAAGAAATGAAGAATCAGGATACAGAATAATGAATATTTTCACTAATATACATACATATTAGTCACATATATACACACAAATCATGTATATGTATATAAATATATGCATATGCTATAATCAACTATATTTTATATACAAACATAAGATATTAGATTTTATGTGATTTATTAATAAACCTAAAATGCTAAAATAAAGTAATATTATTGAGAAAGTATGTTTGTATATGTGTATATGAATCCATAGCCTGGCCAAAAGAAAGGTATGCCTTAAACTTTCCCATTATCAATAAGAGGACTGGCCCAATGGCAGCGTCAATGATATAATAAAAAATACATGTGATGTGTTTTTACTCTCATTAGTCTCTTATAAGGTTTAGGAGTAGTGTGATAAATTCTTCTGTTTTGTATAAGAACTTATACATGAGGGGAACCTGGGTGGCTCAGTCAGTTAAGCGTGTAACTTTGGCTCAGGTTATGATCTCATAGTTCATGAGTCCAAGCGCCACATTGGACTCCATGCTGACAATGAAGAGCCTGCTTGAAATTCCCTCTCTCTCTCCCTCTCGCTCTGCCCCTCCCCCACCTGTTTTCCCTCTCTCTCTCTCAAAATAAATAAATAAAATTAAACAAAAGAAGTTATACATGAAATAGAAATCATGCCAAGCTTGAAAGAAAATCATATTTCTATATTCAAGTTTTAAATATTCACATAAATGCATAGTCAAATATCACCTTACTATTCTAGTCAGTAGTGTTCAAAGAGTTCAGAGAAATATGAGTATAGTTCCGTGCCAAGGGACTCTCAAGATGAATACAGATAAAAAAAAATAATTGAGAGTTAACAAAAAAAGAAATTGTGATTTATAATTTAAAATAGTTTTAGTGAGAAAAGCAAGAGTCATGGGATGTTACTAGTGTGTAACTCTGTGTATTATCCACACCCAAAAAGCATATAAACACAAGAGATCAAATAGAATTGATAACCAAAGTTCAAATGGGTAACACGTTTGTGACAGCAATGCTAATTCCAGTGCCCCAAATCTTAATCTTCACAGGAAAATGATCAGGGAAAAAAGGCTCTGGGAGGGCAAACTTTAGGATAAGAAGAGAAGTAAGTCCACTTCCTTTAGGAAAACATATTGTCTTGACCAAAAGAAGAAAAACCCCAAATTACTTAATTTTTTGTTTCTTCACTGTGATTTTTTAAAGGAAAAGTTAATCTTTCTATAAGAGAAAATATAATTTATACACATTTAAAAAATTAATGAAGAAGGCCACACAAATGGGAAAAGAGATAGACATAATGAAGAATGAGAAAATTGAAGATATTTGAATTGGATATGGTAAAATTTGAGAATGACTTTATAGTTGTTTTCAACATTTTGCAGATAAGCCATGCAAAAATGTAGTCTATGTATTCATAATAAGCTATATGATATAATTGACTGCCATGTAGACAAATTTTCCACAGTGTAAACAGCAGTGATTTAAAAACATCAGAAAGGATATCACTAAACAAGTAAGGCCTCCTTCACCAAAAGTCAACTTTCAGCAAACTGCTCAACAGGCAGAAAAGGATTCCTCCCATGGAAGATGCCTGTTAAGATCCTTTTCATTTCTGTGTATTTGAGGAAATTTTGAAGTTAGATGATATCACAGTGACAAGTCAGTCTGGGAAACACAACTAGGGACAACAGTTTAACTAGACTCAGAGGTCAAGCACGTGGAACTGAATGAGAGTCTAGAAAACAAATCTTAGATTCCAATTTTCAGAACCGAGTAGCAGGAAGATGGACATACAATGGGAAGTCCAAGGAAATCTGAGTGACTTTAACAACTCTCTCTCTCTCTGACCCTCCCCTGCTCACACTGTCTCTCTCTCAGAAATAAATAAAAAAATTAAAATAAAATTCATTATAAAAAAGAACTCTTGCTGAATTGGGACATCAATAAAGAATTCTTGCCTTATTTCATAGAGACCATAGAACACGTGTTAATCGCATTTGGAAAGGAAGGATGAAATGGACTGACAACTATTGGAGACTTATGTTCTTACATTTTCCAACACAGGTTTAATGAAAATGACAATAAATCAAGGAATGGAATGAAAGCTGATCAAATAAATATAACCAGTTTTTGCAAGCTATGGATGCTATACTAATGCCTAAAGAACATAGTTTTATCACATGTAATTCCACAGTTAACATTTATTGAGCGTTTGTGTGTATTAAGCAGTTTACATATGTCATATTTTAATTTATCTTTTATATTTTCTCTGTGAAGCAGAAATTATTATTATCATAATAATTTTACAAATAAGGAAACTGAGCCTTAGAAAAGTGAAGTAATTTGCTCAGGAATGGAGATGAAAAATGGTATAACCCGTAATCTGTAGGTGACAGTGGTGTGTATTACTGATGTTGTTGAAAATCAAACTAGTCTGAATTGTAGCTCTGGGAAACAAAGAAATAGAAACTGGCTCAAGATGGCCCGTGTGCCTTTTGGAAGGTTGGCAATGAACGTGGCACCAAACTCTGGATCCAATCAAATGTTTGGTACTGTCCAACCTCCCATATGGTTGGGAGGTCTGGATCTGTCACAGATGTCGCAGGCAGCTTCCCGCATCACCTGCAAGACATATGTGACATAAATGGGAAAGCAAGATTACTAAAAGTGTGCCCCCAGTTGGGCCTATAACTGTGAAGTGAAGATCAGCAGAGCAGCAAGTATGGGAACTGGGCAAACATGGGGGATGGTTCACTTTAAGCCCTGAGTCAGCTGCTCAACAGTGAGCTGAAATGGGGGCACTAAGAGTAGGCAGGGCTGGCAAAAGAAAAGCTCCAAGGACACATTGAATCACAACTTCTAACAATGTGGCATGGCTGTGCAAACAACATCAGACAGGCCAAACTTACATGCAAAAAATCAAAGACTGAGTGACTCATTTTGGGCAAATGTGTCTGGCAGCCTAGAAGGAGGAAAGGCAAGGCTGTAAGTACAATATGCTCTACAGACAGAGGAGAGAGTCCCAGCCCAAAGACAGTTTCCATGTGTACAAAGTGTGGAAAATCTGAGACATGCACTGGGCTCTTCAGCCACATTCTCACCCTTAGAAAGTAATCAGCCAGCAGAAAAATCTCCAATTTAAATGACAGCAAAATGTATGCTTGGAATTATCTGACCAAATTGGCAACTGAGACATTCTAGGGACTTAATTTGCACATTGAGTTTTAATAGTATTATATTTGTATAGCAGATTATATAACCAAAAATGTTAATGGAAAAATGATTTTATTTGACTGGGAAATTGGCACCCCAGCTAATTGTCTGAAAAGGAGCCAATTTTAAAATTCAGATGCTGTTTGAATGAACTGTTATTGGCTGAATTAGGATTTATTGTGTAAAATACAGTTTTTAAAAATAGCCTAAGGAAAGAAAAGGAGCTCAATGAGCTAGGTTTGTGTAATTCACTCTGTACTGGGATGGATTTCAGGATGTTACAAACAAGACCATTGGAGAAGAATATTGGGGTGGGGTGGGGGTGGAAGATGAATAAAATGGTCTGAAATGAACATGCAATATGAATGCGTATGTGGTCAGAGCAAATAGGAGAATGGCTTGTCATCTGTCTTCCATATAGCCAGATAGCAAATCTCTATTAAAACATTTGATTACCTTTTATAAATGACTTGGACTTTTATGTGCTTCTTTCATGTAGATTAGGATTAAGTGCCACACACATTTTGGAATGACCGTATTTTTGGTATGGTATTCAGAGTACTTGAAACATTAATAAAATTCAGAGTTTGCCATTAATGCTAGTGATGATTTCTCTTATCATGAAATTATCAGCTATCACTGGCCAAAACTAAATAAGAAATATGATTAAGTGGTGGTTATTTTTATAGGACAAAGCTCTGCAAATAATAAACTTTTCAGTGTTTTAAAAATATTCCCTTTCTTAGCCAATCATCATGAACTTATGTTGGCTAAGCCATCCCCTTTTCAGAAGAAGCATAAATCTTGTAAATATTGATTGAAATTGCCCCCTTCATTTATAAGTGTGGAGCCTCTTTTTTATTAAATGCCTTCAGGATACGGAAAACATGAGATTTCCCTAGAAAGTCAGGCCTTTTCTTCTTCACCCCACCCCCTACCAGCCCTACTTTTTAAGACAACGTCTTCAAGTTGCCATAGACCAACTGTGAGTGTTAAATGAATATCTTTGACAGGAGCTAAGTCTTTTGGGCATTGAAATAAGGTTTTCCTCCTTTTTTGGCATGTGAAGATTGAGAGTGTGCTTTGACACCAGTAGCAGAGGATGTGAGCAAAGCAACTTTCAGAACATCAGAAGTGTCAGCAGAAGGAAAAATCAGCACAAGTAGAAAGCATCAAGGTAATTTTCCCACCTATAGTATTCCATAAAGTCACTCAGCCCATTGCCACTCTTGGCTGATGGAGCCTCCTTCTCTGTTGTTAAATACCACATAAACTACCTGTCAGTCTCTAGGGTTGTTCAGTTATCCAGAAAGAAGCACAAAGATGGAAACAAAAGCAGCAATGTATTGAGCTCAAGTAAAATTTTAAAAAAATAGCATTTCTTACTTCATTTATAAAAGTATGTACTGTGGGGGAATTTCCTCTGAATATCACATAGACAGAATACCTACTATGATTGAATTTCTTTAAGAGATGAAAACATCCATTTCTATGTGGGGAAGCGTTTTCTCTTATTTATCTGGTATTTTTATTTTTGAAATTGAAATTGAAAAACATGACTCTATCTCTGGATTTTAAATATATTAATTTCATTGCTAATGCTAATGTTTCTTAAAGCTTTCATTAATATACAATATAGATAAATGAAAGTATACCTGTCATAACTATAGAAAGTATACCTGTCATAACTTGCCATAACTGGTAATTTTTTTCAAACGGCACACATCCATGTAACTGGTACCCAAATTAAGAAACAGAAAATTACTCATGCTAAGTTTTTCAATACTTGCATTTTCCAAATTCTTTCATTTTTCTGCTTTTCAATTCTTGGGGGGAGAAAAAGGTACCTCCTTAGAATGGCAACACCTGTACTCAAACATCTATTTGCTCAATATATTCCCTAATAGCATCATCGAATAATTTTCATTAATGTTTAATTCATTGCACATAGCAACCTGTATAACTATAGGAAAGGACATAAATTAGCATTGCAGAGTATGAACATTTGCTACATGGCAAAACTGTTCTTTTTGGCAACCATTTTGCATTTTTAAAGGCACAAGCACCCTGCTTACCAGAACTCCAAACACAGGAGCAGAAAAATGGGAGGAAGGTGCTGTGACTAAATGAAGGAGGGCTGAGGGGTTAAAATCCCTGCTGAATGATTTCACCACTGCTGCCCCATATTCATACTCTCGACAAATGAATGAGGAGAGCCCCATGTGGGATTACAGACTTGCTGGGAATGGATGAGAAACCTTCTGCTCTGCTGGAGTTTGTAAGTAGTTTCTAAGAACTGATTTCTGCACAAGTGAAATTGATTGGATTGTTGTATTTTTCTTCTGGCAAGAAATGTTTTCATCTCTTCATATCCCTCTCCCTGTTCTGTGGTTGGCTTGATGACAAAACCTTCTGCAAGACCCAGACACAAGTCATCTCTTCTGTGAAGTCTTCTTGATTACCCTGTCTCAGCTCCTGCCCCTTCTTGGATTATGTGACTTGTCCTCCTTACCAACTTGCGTGATACCTCAGAGCTATTGTAAACTTCTTCAGTCTCTGCCACTCACACATTCACTAGGTTGTGAGCTTCTAGGGAGTACAGACTATGTCTTTCCAACCTTCTATATTACTGTCCCAGGTTGCTTTACTTATATCCTTTACAGCTTCTAATCTGAATATAAATGAAACTGAGTTCCAAGTATGAAAGGCCACTGGCGGATTTATAGGTGAGGGTGAGACTACCATAGAGCATCATCACCTGGAGTTATCAGAGTCATTTCTTCAGACTGACCGACTAATTGTTTAGCCAACAACCCATAGCTGAACTGGGGATGAGCAACCACCCTCCCAGACTGTCCTGTTAAGAAGCATCATAATGAAAGAAGACAGAATTTGTCATTAAAATGTCCTCTAAAAAACTTGTGTTCTAGAAAAATAATTGTCTGGATCTTGCAAGACAAGAGTAAAACAAAAGCCTATGCCCCTTAATTGTTAATTGGCCAACACTTCTTTTTCTTCCTTTTTTTAAAATAAAAAGTAAGCAACAAGAATAACACAAACTATAGCCCCTATGAATATCACCAAAAGCAAAGGAAGAGAAGTGCCTGAAACCCATTGTTCTTCACTGGAGTCCTAGGTGGTCTCTGTCGCTCTCTCTCTCCTTGAGGTCAATCAGAGGTTCTTTCACTTTTTCCTTCTACATTCTACCTTTAAATTCTTATTTTCAAGAGGATGGACATAGTGTTTCCTCTAAAAAGTGTTTTATAATTTTATTGATAAATCATATATAGTTAGCTCTTTGGAAATACTATGTGAAATAATATGGCAATTTGAATATATTCAAATTGATTAGACATTGAAAGCATTGGCTTATCAATACTAAAAGTAATATACACAAGTCAAATTGTCTAGGTTTAATTCTGACTTTCAATTAAAATGCATTTGCTCTTGGGCAAGTTATTTAACCTTTCATCAATATAACAGATAATAAAATACATCTCTCAGGTTGTTGTGAGAATTAAATCTGCCAGTATATTTAAATCTCTTATAACCGTGCGTGGCACATGGCAAATATTTCATAAATTTTAGCCATTATGTAATAATAACTATCATTATATTGCATATAATATGCTGGCAGTAATAATAAATAATTAAAAAGGAAAAGGACAAGAGATATCAAAATGAAACATTTGAGTATTACGAATAAGAATACAACTGCCTGTAGTTAACAGCTAGGTCTTTTAAATTCTTGAATAATATTAAGCAAAAAAAAAAAAAAAGGTTTCTTTATTCAAGAATCATAAACAGGGACTGTCAGCGAGAGCAGAATTCCTGTATTGTTCTTTGTCATTCTCCTTACATATAGTCAGGTGTGTTTAATAGCTATTCAGATATTAAGTGGAATAATATTGTACGGAACAACTATAATTTAAGTGGGCCATATTAAAGAATATTATTCAATGATATTCTGTGCTCGTTGGTAAAATACTTTTGTGTAATAATGAAAGATCTATACATTGTAAATGTTAGAATTAGGCTTTGTAACAGTGATAATATGTTAGCATAATCAATATCATGTCTCTTAAAAACAAAACAAAAACCTTAAAAATAACTTATTCTCAGAATATTTTGTGAACTTGAAAATAATTTTGGTGGCATTGTGGTTTGGCATTTCTGGTTACCATGTTTTCCCCATGTTTGGGCCTGAAATGCCTTTCTTCCAAGTGTTCAGATAAACTGATTTGCTTTGCAAATAGAGATGTGAGAATCTTCTATCAGAAGGATCGAATGTGATCTGATCAGGGAGGGGTGAGTTGCTGGTTACAAGAAATAGATGGCCTCATTTACACTACACCATTTATGAAATGTAGCAATACCAAAATACTCTAGATAAACCTTATTATAAAAAGATGAATAATATAGTTAGAAATTACAAGTTGGTTTACAATACAGAGGTCTATAATGAATTTTCAAGAAGCGTCAGTTGCTGGTATAGAAATAATGGCACCAAACAGGGCTAGTCTTTCTCATTTTGTACTTTTAGAAAAATAGACACTGCGATTAAAAGTGTCCGAGATAAAAGCACATTTAAAATACTTTCTTAAAATGTTGACCTTAATAGGTTTTTCTAGAAAGTGCATGCAATATTGGTTTTCACCATCTCACAAAAGTTTTACATTAGTAGCTTTTGAAAGCAAATAAACAGTAATTATTATTGACCTTTCTATAATGGTCAGAATCTGGAGGTAATAAGCCATGTTTAAATCTTCATAGGAACTGAAGTAACTAAGGATAATCATCTTAATTAGGATACTTTCATTGTGTAGTTACATATGTTGATTTTTAAAGCATTTATTTTCTGAAAGAGGAAGAAAATGGGAGATACATGTAAGCAGACAGAAGCAATAGAGCAATGTGTTTCCATACTAATAATCTGAAAATACATCTGAAAGATGTATTTGTTCCCAATAGGAGCCCATACAGATATCTGAAAAGGTGAAATCAAATTGATCTGGTTTAACGTGGGGAGTGGGTATCACCGAAAGTGGGACTAGATCATTATTGTTGATGATAAGTTACTGTTATTTTGAATGAGAATATCATTATGTAAGATATTACTTCAATTGTTGTGCTTTTTATTTAACTTACATCAGTTTCAAACTTGGGGATTGTTATGCTTGCTTTTAGCCGTTGCTAAAACTCTTACTGTTTTTCTGGGATCCTTATACCCTGGGCTTTTTTTTTTTTTTTTTTTTTTTTTTGCCCTCCCTCTTCTGCCTCCCCTTTCCTTGAAGTGTTTCTTTTGTTTGTCTCCATTACACCAGCATGCAGGGACACAGTGTTTCTGCTCAGTGGGAGTTGGCAATCTCCGAAGAGTCTTTCCAGCATTGCTTTTTAGACTGAAATCATTACAATTTTCAATAGCTACTTGGATTAAAAAAAAAAAAAAGAAAAAGAAAAAGAAACCAGCACATTATTATTCTCAAAACCATCTCAATGTATAAAGAGGCTATTTGCTTGGCCCTCCCACATCTCCCCCTCCCCTCCCTCTCCAGCAACCCTTGCTCATCTTGCTCCCTGTCTCTCTAGATGTGTTTCCTTCACACCCAAGTTTAGTTTGTATGGTCTTGATTCACTAATTCTATTCAAATTGAGTATACAAATTCACTTTTCCTGTTGGTTCTGAATATTTTTGCACTGCTTATGCAAAAGATTGTAGTCAGATATATCTTACATACACTGATATTTAAATTATTACCTTTGAGAATGTGAAATACACCAGCACTCACCCAAGATCATATTTTCAAACCCAGGAGTTATTAACATGAGTTAATGGGAAGGTTGCTCTAATAATAATCCTGCAACTAATTTTTAAGTAGGTGGGAATTCTTGTTTATAGTTACCCATGTATCAAACACTCCTACCCTCTGTTTTTCTCCAGGTCCTGAGTGCCTGCTTTTCACCAGTAGTAACATTTGTTTATGCACATGCCCACTAGTGACCCTAAGAGCACAGTGGAAATGCAGGGCATGAGGAGCTGTTTGTAATGCCTTCACCCTGTGAAAGGGATTAGTGTATGCGAACACATAATATTTCCAACAGGGGCTTGTATAGTGTCGTCATAGGATTTATTTGTTCTCTTCGGTGAGCATAACTATAAATAATGAAAGGGAATGGCATGAATAAAGGGGAGAGTAATTTATGCACTTTATCAAAGCAGCACAACCAATTTAAATCCTGCACCCCATCCAGATGGATGTATATTCAAATAAAATCAAAACAATGTTTTTCATGGTTAGGTAAATGAAAAAAAGTGTTCTAAAAAAGGAAAGGCAACAAACATAGTAATTTGTTATTGATGCCTCTTATTCTGATGTGTTTTAAAATAAGTACTCAACCAAGTAGGATAGGGTGTCTGTGTTCTTATTTGAAGCTACAGTGCTCCCTGGATGTGCCCCAGAGTTCCTCCAAATGATGTCAGTAATACTACTCAGTCCATCCTTCCATCGCTAGCCATCAGGCTTCAAATGCAGTAACCAGTAGAGAGTTCATGATTTTTTATTCTTTGCTCATACTATATCTTATCCTGAGTATACTTTGATCTTTGCACCAGATTAGAAATAATTGGGGAAATTTATGAGCACAAAGTCAAAGGATTTCTCTCCATTTGTTAGATTCTGATTTTACTTCTCAGAGTTTTTATCCAACAAGAACAAATGCAAGTTTACTTAAAATCAAGTTCTTAGAATACATTTCACCATTTTTTTTCCATTTTAAAATTCTGATGATATTTCAACATCAAGATTAAATGTACTTTTTCCCCCAAAGCTTTTTGAGTTATCATGGATATACTTTTGACTTCCTTTCAAACTTTATGGCCCTATGTTTGTACATTTCTCATGTCACATGTTAAGCTGATTCTTGCATCCTAAGTCTTTGTATAATATCTCCTTTATCTTATTGTTTCTGAATTCCTTAAGGACTACCATAATATGTCCTTTCTCATTTTAAGCTCCTCCAAACTCCTTACTCAATACTTTGCACACTGATACTTGTTGAGCATATGACTAAAAAAAAATTAGAAAATGACTATGCTTTAAGATCTCTTTTGTGTATCACTTAACTTCCTGTGTCTTTACAAAAAGAAAGCAGAAATCATGGCACTTATCAGGAAATACTGATATGGTATTAATCAATAGTTATTATTGTTTTCAGATCCAAAAGGACATATATCTAAATTAATATGGAAGGATTACAGGTGAAATTCTTTTACTTAAAAAACAAATCATGAAAAATTTAGTAAAAATAAAAATTTAGCCTTTCTCATATTCTGCCAAAAGGACTGTAATGTGAAATAGCATGAATAGTTCAACTGTAGTATCATATCTGCAAATTATAGCTCTTCCAAATGCACCAATTGCTCAAAAGGTTATGAATGATGTCATTTGTACCCATATAGGGAAAGGCTCTTGCCTGACTTTTCAGATCTATTTACAGAGATCCAAAATGTTCTGCCCATTTGTTTATCTAAAATATGTTCCTTCCTGAATGCCAGAAAGGAATTGCTACTGTAATCCCAGGTATCAATTTGCTTCCTGTAGGATATTGCCTTATGATCCCTGCTCGGTTTCTTTTTATTTTTTTATAATCCCAAACCCTAGAGGCATCATTTCAGCCTAAGTCAGTGATTTAGAGGCTCTCACGCTTTTATTTATAAATGTGTATGCCATAAAAAGTTACATAGCCCAGAATATAATGAAAACTGGTCACAAAATTTTGCTTTGAAAATCACAAACATGTCCTAGTAAATATAGCTTCTGCCCAGCCATTTATTTTCTTGGTACTAGAGTAGCTGCCTGCTTGCATATGTCTGCAGTAGGTTCAGATCCATGTTAGCATGTGGGAATCTGATTTTTGTGGGTCATGCAACACATTCAGCATATTGCACAATGGGTTGCCAACTTTCTCAGTCATTCTTCCTTTCTGTGCAAATTCCGGGCCAAATGTAAGACCTAAAAGGGTTGCCTTTGGGCTGGGCATGTAATAATATGTGCCACGATTTTGTTCTCCTTGGGTCGTTACGGAGGACCCAATATTAGACTGTGAGGAAGAATGCAATAAACTAACCTTTATTAAGGTTCAGAACTTTACATATATTATCTCATTTCATATCCAAACTGCCTCATGTAGTAAGTAGCTAATAAAAGTTGGATCAAAAATTGAATTCTGGTCTGCCTGACTTCTTTGCCTAGTTGGAATAGTTATTCTTGTAGTCCCTTTGGCCATTTCCTTCAAGGAAGTGGAGAAAGGATTTGACTATTTAGAATTAGAGTCTACTCTGCAGATACCACCTCATTTGCAAATGAACAAATGGAGACTGCCCCAGTAACAAAAGCCTGGCTTAATGGAGGGAGGGAAAGAAGGAAGAAAGAACCAAAGAAAAGAAGGAAGGAAAAAGAGAAAAGGGGAATGCCGAAAGGGAAAGGAAAGTACTGATAAAGAGTACTGAAAAAAAAATTTTAATGTACTTTTTGGATTTAAGAAAAGGGGAATGCCGAAAGGGAAAGGAAAGTACTGATAAAGAGTACTGAAAAAAAAATTTTAATGTACTTTTTGGATTTAAGATGGGTTAAATAAGACCTACTGTTTTTGATTTAAATATATTAGTTTCAATTGAAGCACTCATGCTGACATAATAGAAGTGTTTTAAAGTAATGAATCATTATTTTAAAGGTCACCAATTAAACCCCTTCTTCAGAATAATTTTCCACCTGCCATTCTGCAGGTGGACAGCCCCACGAGCACAGCTTTATGAACTTGGGCTGTAGTCTCTGATGGTGCCAAGCATTTAGGTAGAAATAAACACACTTTCAAGACCTCACATCTTTGGCAAACCTTGTCACTGTCACTCAGAGATATTTATGTGTCTGGCATTAGAAGTCTTCTTTTTCTGTTTTCATGTGATTCAAGGATACATCCCAGAGAAATTGGCTGCAGATGATGAAAGTATATTGGTTTCTATCCTATGTTGAGGGTCTTAATTTTGCATTTTATACATGTACAGTCTTTTAGAGGAATATTTGTCTCATACCATTTATTGTAGTTCAGATGCTTATTTTCCTATACTGATAAGCAGGACCCAGAGCTGAGCCTGACATGATATTACGCCCAGAAACCTAGAAGAGCCTTGGCCAAGCCAGAATATGCCTGTAGACCTCAATGAATAGAACCCATCTGGTGAAGGTGGAAAGAGTTCTATGAGGAGAACCTCAACCAGAAAGCCAGTACAGGGATGAAGTTAGGGGGAATTATGAGTTTTGTGAGGTCCAAAGTTTATACAAATATGCAAAAGGTTGGGTTCTGAAAAACAATTCTTACTTTCAGTGTATCAGAAAAGAAACCTTTATGAAAATATTGCCAGTTTCCCTCTCAGGCCCATACCCTGTGCAAATGAAGGACCTTGAAGCTTAAGCTTCTTATACAGTTGCCTCTGAAGTGGAGGACAAGCTCTAGAGATTAGACACAGGATGGATCTAGTTTAAAAGCCAAAGGATGTGAGACCAGGATCCAGAAGAAGATTCAAAGCAGATACTGGGAGAGGCAGATGATGGAAAGATAAGATGGCCAACTAAAGAATGCCATAGCACTGATTATTTATAGTTCACCCATGATCCTCTGCAGGGAGGGGGATGGTAGTTGTTAAAGATGTCTCTCTGGGCTGAACATCACATGTGGATATGACCATTAAAATAAATATTTTAGGGTTAACCAACACAAGAAAATCATGCTTTGAATTAGTATTTAATGACTGATTTTTATCACTCAAAGTATATCTAAAGTCTGAGGTTTGGGTAGAAAAAGAAATAAAGTTTTTGTTACTTCCCCATAGGAGCTTGAAATAGGTAGAAACATTGAGGAGGAAAATGTACTGGTAGTTTTCTAACAGCTTGTATCTTACTTAATATTAACCCACTGGGCATATTGGAGCTGTAAGGAATCTGGACACAATAGTAAGCTCTGGTTGAAAAAAAAAAAAATGCATCGATCAATACCTTGCATTACTGTAAAAATCCTTCTGGGCTTAAAATTTTATTTTCTTGTATTATGATAGAAACCCTGAAGAGCAAGAATGAGGGCTAATCAAAGAAATAGTAGAAAACAGCATATGTGTCCCAACACATGATGGTCTGTATCAAGGACATTATGGGTTCCACACAGAAAGCTATATAGTAGTGGAATATGTTTTTTTGTCTTAAATCTCTGTAGTGCTGTTTCAAGGTGCTTTTTACAAGATTCTTCTAGTAACCCAGGGAGTTCAACAGCATAGCTTCAAATAGAAAAATCATTATTTGCATAGTCTGTGTGTGTGTTTGTGTGTGTCCACACCCATATGTATAGTTGTATTATTTGTTTCTCTTTTAATGTTCAGCTGTAACACTTGAAAGTTTATCATCTCACTTTTCTCTCAGAATATAACTATTTTATTATGTATTCTTTATGTCAATGACTGGTGTTGCATATGTATCTACTGAAATTATTTTTATCCTAAAATGCAGATATCACTGGATAAGCATAAAATGTAAGGAAACTAATTACATAGAGCCATACTGTGGCTATATGTTTTTTAGAATAGTTAGGTATGAGAAATACATAGACATATGATTAATGCTATAAATTTACAATATTATTTTTCTTTTTTAAGAATGCAACTTACTTCTTTCTTATTCTTTCTCCTCCTTGGGAGAAGGAGGTTGGTAAGAGTGGACTGGGATCTTAAAGAATGAGAGGATTAAAGAAGTGAAATCAGCTTAGAGGTTAAGGAACGCATGAAGCTTGACTCATGAAGAGGAGGAATGTGAGTCTAGAACCCTGTGTGAACAAGGAAGCCACAAATTCAAGGGTCAACTGCATGGATGGATCCCATTGAGAGAGGGCTCTTCAGAGAATACCTTCCTCCTTCTTATATTTGACTGGGAGATCTTGCTTCTGGTTGTTCTTCTTTAGGCAACCTGTAGCAAGAATGCAGTCATAGGAGTCATTCTAAAATGCAAACCTAAACCTAATCATTTCAGTTTCCTCTAAATTCCTTCATTGGCTCCTTTTGATCAATGATACATTTTGCGTTTCTTGAAATGGCTTAACCTGGCCCTTGTATACAGTCCTCACTCCAGGTTCCACTAGTATACCTTATGCTTTATACTCAATCACACTTACCTGGTGGTAATTCCCTGCTTGCCCTTCATACCTGTCTCTGTACCCAGGTGCTTTTTCACCCAACTTTTTCTTGTAAGACTCAGCTAGAACATCATCTATGCTGCAAAGCCACTTCTGAAGATTTCCAGTCTGAGTAACACACCTAAAATCACTCTTCCACATCATTTGAATTGGCTTAACAATTACATTAGATTGTGTACTTATTTTTGTCTTTCCACAAGACTACCATTTCCTTGAAGCCAGAGACTAGTTTAGATTCCTTCAATGATTCTAAACAGTTTTATTGTATTTGTGCTAGTAGTCTTAACTGAGAAGAAGGAGGGTGGCAAATAAATCATGGAGTAGGTTGAATTTCCTGCAAAGGCTTAAATACAAAAATTCAAGAACGTTGTAAATATTTCAAATGAAATGGGAAATGGTCACTTTTCTATAAGATGCATTTATTTATATGCAGGAAGATGTTTATATTTGCTTGTTTGGGTACTTTCTGAGCCAACCAAGGTCTCTTACATATGTAATAAGGCTGAAGGGGAAACCACCTTGCAGAGTACATCACATATTCAATGTTCCTAATAAATGTTAGTTGCATGGATGGAAAGATGCATGAGTAAACAAACAAACAAACAACATAGATTTAAAGAAAATTTCTGACATATTTAAATTAGTACTGGGTACATAATTATGAGCAGAATTTATGTGATAATATATCCCAGTAATCTTCAAGACCAAGATAAATACCTGTTGGAATGTGAAAATTGATGGCATCTTGCTGAAAAAAGACCAGTTTAACACAAATAAGCTGAGTAAGACTTTTTATGTTTTGGAAAGTGATTTGAAGTATAAGAAAGAGACACATTTGGTGGAAAGAGGGTAAAAGAGTATATATCACAGTCTTTAATGGCTATACCAAGCTAACAGTTCACATCTCTGTGAACTTCTTAATTGTTGCTCCTTTATCAAATAAGTTTGCATCTGATTTACATCAGATTATTCACCTAAATCTAAGTGATTAGAAAGCAATTTTATCACTTGCCAGCAAAGCTGGGTAAAATCTCTAATTTCTGAAGGAGAATAGAAGGCTGGCAAGAACCAAACTACCTATTTCTTTCTCCATAACATGATCTGGAAGTGGGGATAATTTCTACAAAATGCCCATTTGGAAGGACTCAAAAGATACATTGCCAGTATCCAATGAAATAAAACTTTTATTTTTATTTCATTGGATAGTAGCCTTTTCATTAATTTTTTATTACATAATTTGAGAGTTAAAACAAAAGCCTGCTAGTGTTTGAAGCCAGAATTTTAACCCAAATAAATGAAGTTTTAAAATTCTAGCTTAAATAAGAGCCATGAAAAAAAAAGGTGAGGATTTAGGGAGATAGTGCACTGCTTTATTTAGATTATGACATAGACTGAGGTCTGTTCAGTGGGAATCACATACTTCTATTAATGTGGACTAACTCACTGGCCCCCAACATGTGCATGGTATCTACATTCCAGAATTCTAGTGGGAATGTTACCAGAAAACCAAATGTTCATTGAATTCACTACTTTATCTGTTTCTTCAATGAAAATTCATAGTTGTTTTTGTCAGCTCTATATTTATGGAAGATATAGGGATAGAAATTTCATGATGTTTCCTATATATAGTAAGGATTTTAACTGAAAAGGACTTTGATATTTATTGAATTTCCTTATTGGCTGGATATTTACTAGAATGTTCTTTCGGTTTTCATCTTTCACAACATACATTTTTATCTTTCTTTTCTCAGAAACCACAGTAATTAAGAACATTTCGATTCCAGCCATTATTGTAGAAAGGAACCTTTTTTTGTACTCTATCATAGATACAAATGTAAAATTGGATTGAATTTTCCCAGAGGTTTACCTTCAATAAATCCATCACATTGTATTGGTTTAATGTTGATTCTTTACTTGTTCTTGGACCATGAGTATGCCTTGAAATTCTATTTCAAGGGAGGCTGTACTTGGTTGAATTTTAATTGATTATTCCATTAACTGATTTATTGGTTGGAGTGGTGAAGAATGGAAACTTTTGGGGGTCACATGGGTGGCTCAATTGGTTAAGTGTCTGACTCTTGATCTCAGCTCAGGTCTTGATATCAGGGTCATGAGTTCAAGCCCCATGTTGGGTTCTGCACTGGGTGTGAAGACTACTAAAAAAAAAAAAAACAAAAATGAAAAAAGGAAACTTTGGGATCAGATCAGTCTGGTTTTCAATTCAGACCTAGGAATTTACTAACTGAGCAGCTTTTAAACCTTCAGTAAGTCTCAATTTTTTCATCCATAAAATGGAGATAGTAATGGTGCCTATCTTGTTTGGCTGTTGTGATGATAAAATCAGAAAACGTGAATAAAATTTTGAACTGTGTCTGATACATTCTACATTTTAAAGTCAAATATTATAGTTTTTGTGTGTGTAAGTAAGCAGGACTACTTGTGCCTAAATTTATGTGTAAGATTAAGTTTAGATGTGTATGCCTAAATTTATGGATTACATTACTCACTTAAACTAAATGAACACTTGTAAAAGGACTATGTGGCTTAAAATGATTTTTTTCAAAGAAAACACAAATCAAGTAAAATAATAGTAAAGGGAGCAGGTACACTATGCAAAAAATTAAAGTATAGGCAGAGTTGAAATTTTATTCTTTTTCACTGATAATACAATGTAAAAACAATGATGACCTCTAAGGTCTGAAAAGAAGTTGGCCAAAGAAATTAGACATTTTAGGAGCTTTTTTTTTTTTTTAATTTTTAAAATGTTTTATTTATTTCTAAGAGAGAGAGAGAGACAGCGTGAGCAGGGGAGGGTCAGAGAGAGAGGGAATCACAGACTGAAACAGGCTCCAGGCTCCGAGCTGGCAGTCAGCACAGAGCCCGACGCGGGGCTCGAACCCACGAACCGCGAGATCATGACCTAAGCGAAAGTCGGACGCTTAACCGACTAAGCCACCCAGGCGCCCCTAGACATTTTAGGAGCTTTAATTAATGTGTGATTTACATTCTCTATTATAAGATTGAACTTCATACTAAGTTTATTTTGGGCCTTGGAATCTTAGATAATGATAGTATGATCCAATCACAATGAATACATTCAAAAAGTAACCATCCAGGGGCATTTTCATGGCTCAGTTGGTTAAGTGTCCAACTTCCTCTCAGGTCATGATCTTATGGTTCATGCCTTTGAGACCCACATCGGATTCTGTGCTGACAGCTCAGAGCCTGGAGCCTGCTTCAGATTCTGTGTCTCCCTCTCTCTCTCTCTCTGCCTTTCCCCAGCTCATGCTCTGTCTCTCTCTCTTTCAACTATAAATAAAAACATTAAAAAATTTTTAAAGTAACCATCCAGATTGTGAAGCCAAAACTCTACAACTTGTTCAGTTATTTTATAATATTCAGTGGAGTACTTTATTATGTTCTGAGCTGAATGATGAGTAATTTAGAAGCCTCTTTTGAGGTTCCTTAATAACTTTGGAAGAGTCTGTTTTAGTTTTGTTTTATATTGTTTTTTATGATGTCCCCACCATGCACAGCTACACTTTCTCTTGCCACCTCCACTGCTTGTCCCAGAAAACTGAGTACTCTTTCCCAACCTCCCTTGTAGCAAGAAGAGACCACGTGTTCTCATCACATCCAATGAAGCATGGGCAAAAGTCTGAAGAGCATTGGCTAATACTTTTTTCCTGACATAAGCATGGCTGGTACTATTTCTTCCTTCTACCTCTAATTTTTAATATGGTCTTATTAGTGAGAATAGTGCCCACAGAAAGATGGAACAGCTTGGTGTCTGCTGACAGTCCTGAGCAGCTGCTCTAACTGTGGGCCACCGCCCTCCACACTTCTTCTTATAACCTACCTGACTCTCTTACTCAAGCCAATATGTATGGAGAGCTCCTTTTAATTTGTAGGGATTTTCTAATGTGAATTCAATCATGTTAACCATTCCTTTTGTTATTTATGCCACACTCTGTTTCTCAGAATCTTTGAAGTGACATAATTGTAATACAGGAAAAATATAGGAATAAAATAGATAAAATTAGTTATCTAAATCTTAACATCAACAAAGATCAGCTTTTAATAGTTTAATAGGGCTAGCACAGACTTTGTTGAACACTGATTTTTTTAAATGTTTATTTTGCGAGAGAGAGAAAAAGAGAGAGGGAGAGAATGATCAGGGGAGGGGAAGAAAGGGTTCAGGGGAGACAGAAAATCATAATCAGGCTAAACATGGGGCTTGATCTCATGAATCATGAGATTACAACGTGAGCTGAAACCAAGAGTTGGACTGTTAACCACCTGAGCCACCCAGGCATCATTGAACACTGATTTCTAAATAGTGTTTCTTACATGGATCTTGATATGAGGAACACTGAGGGATACAGAGGGTAATGTCTTCTGCAGTCTTACTGCATGAACTACAATTAGGAATTTTACAGAGTTGCTTGTTGTATGCATTCTTCTACAGTCAAAGGCATCAATAAACAACTCAATGACATCAATTATGAGTGGGGCTGATAGCAGTCATATATGATATTTAGTAGTGAGACATTCTGATATGAGGCAGAACTTTTAATTTATAAGGGAGAAATTGGCTTTCAGTTTTCTTTTTCCCCAAACATCACAGTTCCCTCTGGTTGAATTTTGATGGGCAAAGAAGATCTGAGAGATCAGCATTCTACTCTTTGATGAAAGCCTAGAAAAGAAATATTGTGCATTTCTGTTCAGAGAAAATCCATATGTCTAGAAAACAGTAAAATTGGTCATATGTTCCATATCCTATAAGCAATACTTGATGTATACAGAGAAGACTCATAGCAAAATACAAAACCATCACACTTTGCCTGAAGGTGGCCTCATGGGCACATATTTTCTTCTGAGGCACTTCTGGGTCCCTGGTAACACATAAACTAGTGATAAATTAATCTTTAAAGTTCTGCCTCATAGAAAATCATCAAGATGATTTTGGCTGAGAAATGTTCAAAGTGGACATTACCACTTACACATCATAAATACAGTACCAGCACATCCACCCACCCACCGAGACACACACACACACACACACACACACACACACACACACACACACCCTATACCCTATGTTATATTCTCCTATTTTATCTGATTTTGAGCAACATGATTTCCAGCTGAATCCATCAGGACAAATTCTCTGCAGAACAAGCTGCTAGAAAATGTAGGTATTCCCTATGTCATATGAGAATTTGGGCATTAGAATACTTAATATGAATTCACTCTTTCTGACAGTGGTTTCTTGGGGAACCTCCAGTTTGTGACAATTAAATTTTACAGTCAATGTATAGAAATTGTATTTTCATATTTTCTTGGGGGAAACAAAGAAAAGTGTTTTCTTTATGAGGTACATAATAAAGAGCACTTTCAGATGTTTTCTAGAATATGTACTGAAGTGAGAGGAATAGAGTTATATTCATTTGTACATACTACCTTAAGGCTAAGAGTGGGAATATAAGGTGAGCCAGACTTTTTATAGATTATGCCTGAGTGTTTATTCTTGTCTGGGGGGTATTTCTCCTTATATCACACTTAAAAATGAATAAAAATCTAAAAATTTTGTAAGATATGCATTTAAAGGACAAAATGTAAATAGAATTTTTTAAAAATTTGCTTTCTGGGGACGCCTGGGTGGCTTAGTCGGTTAAGCGTCTGACTTTCGCTTAGGTCATGATCTCGCGGTTCGTGGGTTCGAGCCCCAAGTCAGGCTCTGTGCTGACTGCCAGCTCAGAGCCTGGAGCCTATTTCAGAGTCTGTATCTCCCTCTCTCTCTGACCCTCCCCTGCTCACGCTGTCTCTCTTTCTCCTAGAAATAAAAATATTTTAAAAAAACAAAAAGAAAAAAAAGAAAAAAAATTGCTTTCTGAATGAAGTGTCCATCTTTCCCCCTTCCCTGGTGTTTTCTATTTTTTTTAGAGATAATAGGAATGATAGCCTGGCACTTTAGCTGGTAGATAAACTAGTTATGTTTTTGTGTAAACATGTTCCTGAATTATTTCATTTCTTTAGCTACATTCTACTGAAAGAATTAAGTTAAAATATGACCCATATTTTTCATTCTCCTTCACTTTTGGCCGGTTGCTCCAAATAGCAAAATCTTCCTTTTCTTTCAGGGTTCAGGTTTGTTTCCCAGGGCATCACCATCAGCGTCTGTCTGTGTTTATTGTCTTTATCAAAACTTAATCTATGAAGTCATCTTTGATAATTTCTGTTTAGCTTAGCCTCCCAAAATCTATTATTCTAAATCTAGGATAGCCTGGCACATCCCACCTCTGTCTGTGCTGCATAGTCACTTTGAATGATGAAAGATCAGAGAAGATGGGCCTGAATGCACAATTATTGTGACATGTAGTTAATGTTAGTTGATAAAAGTAGGCACGCATAATTAAGAGAACATGTTTGATAAAACCAGGCACTTTATTACGGACCTGGGTGAAACAACTGTGAGGAGTTACAAGGATTCATAAACTTCCTTTTGCCTCCTCGAATGTCACTGTCTCCGATTGTCTTTGCAGTCACTGTTTAAGGTTAGTCTCATGCATAATAATCTCTCTCTTCCCAACTCCCCCCCCCCCGCCCCATTCTAGAACAGTTTTGCCTTTTCAACTAGTTACTGTTACCACCATTTAATAAGAAGGCTTTGCTGGGCTTTCTAATCGAAAACTTGCTTTTATCTTTCTTCATGAAAGAATTGAAATGGCTTCTTTCAGGTTGCTGTAGCCTCTGGGGAGATAAGGACCCTGCGGTTAACAGGATGAGAGATTTTTGTTTAGAAATTTTTATTTAGACAATGAAAAATGACCTCTGTAAACTCAAAGCTATCTTATTTTGGGGCTTTAGGCTTCTGGCAGATAAATCAATTGGGCCCTTGGGACAGCAAAGGAAAAACCTTTGCAGTAACTATGTCAGGGCAACGCAATAGATTTGTTGTGAGTATGCAGTTGTATTGAATGTAGAAAGCACTTAAAAATAAATATCATTTTATTTTCTATTAAATATTCAGGATCTGGATTCTACTCTTTTCAATTTTTGCAAAGAAGTATTTCTTTGTGTGATGCAAACTGGAGAAAGCAGGTCTTTTTTTATGTATAAATTATGTGGCTATTGTTATCTTGATGTTGACTTTTTAATTATTTACCTGTATTTTCTCTAATGGGAACTATTTTTAAATTTAGATTCTTAAAGTTATATCCTCATATTTTAAAAATCAGTATTATAAATTGCTCTTTTGTATGTAAACAATTTCATTGTTACCTAAATAATACAATAGTAGTTTGTCTAAAATATGCTTTTCCAGATTGTTGCAACATTTTCCACACCTGTTCGTAGGCTCAAGGAGCTTTGCAGATCCTCACAGCATGAATTTGCACTGCTCGTTCACTTGCAAAAGAAAGAGTGTTGCACTCGGCTGTGTGCTTTTTTACCTATGTCATGTAGTGTACAGATTCAGGGTGAAAAGTTATGCAGAATGATCTGTAAATTTGACAAGAGAGCAAACCAGGAAACAGATGCTCACTCAACATGCATGGATGTACAGTTGTTACGGATAAGAGTGTTAATCAACTTAGTAAAGAAGCAGATCTGAAGGGGTTAACTTTTTTCATTGCACATGAAACCGTCACGCACATTTTGCAACGTCATTAAGACAATAATGCAAACTAATAAAACACATGAGACCAGAAATTAAGGTATATTGGAAAATAGAGGTGGAAAGTGATTTAGCAAATATCTCAAGAGGAATCACAGTCCAAACAGTAGAAAAGACAGAAGTGAGATTAGAAAGATAACCAGGAAATAATTTTTAAAAAGCCATGTCTTCCCCTTCTATTTTTTTTTTTTTTTACTTTAATCATGTTGACCATTTTGGAGTGAGGGCAAGCCTATTTGGTAAACCTCTTCTACGTACTCTTATTATTTTTAAAAATCTTTTCATTTTTTCCCCACCTTACATTCAAATTTGATTAGTGTTAGGCTATGATAAAAATTAATGGATAAACCATGTTTTACTTATCCTGACAAGTGCCTCTATTTAGAACTCTGAATAATATACAAATATACAATAGAGATATTACTTAAATATCCATGATTTTGCCACAATAACTCTTTACAGTGATCAAATGTGAGCTTTAATTTGGGGGACTTGGGAAGAGATAAGTGACATATATTTGCATTATGGTTTTGTTGTCCAAAAAATAACGGTCATAGCACCAATCTCAATATATTGCTCTAAAGAATAAATGAGATAATACATGTAGTAACAACAGCTAAAGATTTTTGAGCACTTGCCTGTGTAGACACTATTTACATGTATTCACTTATCTGATTTTCACAAGAATTTTATGGAGCATATGTTACTATAATCATCCCAATGACTGGGGAAACAGTGGCACATAGAGGTTAATTAATTTATCTACTAGTAAGGGGCAGAGTGAGTAATAAAGCCAAGAAGACTTTGCTGTTAACTCTTACACTGTGGCCCTCTATGCCAGATGCACACTGCATTCAGTAAGCATAGAGACCCCATTGCTTCCTTTCATTGGAGTACAATCTATTGACCAAAGTATCTGTGATCACCTCCTATGATTTGGATATTAAAGAAACCTATACATTCAAATTTAAAGGTCATATAAGTTATTAGACCAAAGTATGCCTATTTATACCCTTTTGCTTAAAATATACATTGTGAGTATTTGGTTCAATAAATCATCAATATTTACCATGTCCCTAATATCACACTGTCTGCTGTGATGTTATGTAGAATAAATTTGGATATATCGGGGTCTTCACCCATAAATATATTAAAAAGACAGAAAGAATAAGTTTACTTAAAACCAATAGGAAATGATTTAAAATATTATTATCAATTGAAAATTTAAATAAAATCACTATTGGGGTATATAATACAGGTAATAAATCCTATGAGCTAGCAGGCTGAAAGATATTATATTTGGTTACAATGATTAATAAATCCTTCATGGAAAATTTTTTGAATATGTTTGTTAGATACAGTCTGAAATTTCATTCTCCATACACACTAGAAATGACATAAAAGATCAATTATATTTATAAGATATTCATGGGATCCATGCTTCTGAATCTTCACTCATTCTAATGTCTGACTTCTTATTTTTCAACTTTCTGAAAAATAGTTGTAAATCCAGGGGTGGGTTTCACAAAGCTATAAAACAATTGTAATTATCACCAAGCCAAATTACTAAAAGTCCATACATGCTACTCTGCGGTGGTCCCCAGACTCCCACTCAGGACTGATAATCATGCTTAGTTATGTTTCCAAGTTGATTGCAGATTTGAAATATCAAATAAGAAAGAAAAAGGATGACTTTTAAGGTCATATAGATGACACTACAAAGTCCTGTACATTATTAGTTGTGCCTAGCTCAGTGTTCCCTCTTGATGTCCTGTAAATATGTGTTGAGTAAAGTGGCAGTAAGGAAAGAGAAATCAAATTGCGAAAGTAAGTAGAGAGATAGGACTGCATGAGAATTTATGATTGCTTACTACAGGAGCCGGTTCAATGTTTTAAAACTCTTAAAAACATTACTTGATAGTATTTTGTGTTTATAAAAATGAGATTTTCGTATCAAATAAGGTTGACTCATTTTTAAATACTATATTTAAAGCATCAAAATATCAAATCATTTGAAGATTTTAACAAAAGATCTTCATATTTTAACAAATTGCATGGAATTTAAAAGTCTAACAAAAGGAGATAGAAAATAAGTTAAACAAAGAGGTAAAAGTGAACATCAAACTAAATAGTAACTAGTGACATAGTGATGCTGAGAAACAAAATACTCAAGACACTAAGATAAATGGGAGTATCAATCAAGGTCCCAACCAGAAATAGATGGCACATCTGTTTAGGTAAATTGAAAACTGCTATTCCTAAAGGGACCATTTACAAAGGTGTGGATGAGGTGAAGGGGGAATCCCAAAAGGTGGAGTTTGTAAAAAAAAAAAAAAAAAAAAAGAAAAAGAAAAAGAAAAAGAAAGAAAAGAAAAGAAAACAAAAAACAGCTGTTGTCACTTCAGTCCCAAAGGAAGAAGAGGGAGCAGTTACCAAAATCCAGAAAGAGAGATTACCTTGAAGTAGTGGTGGAAGAATACAGCCAACTGTGGAGATCTGGAAGGAGAGGATACAGGGCAGTAATATCCTGAGGTCAATCTCCTCCTCCCTTCCAATCTGTTGCTGGTGCTCCTCACTAACTATATCCAACTCCAAGATGGAAGGCAAGGAAGCTTGTTGATGGAGTCTGTCTAGAGTCAGCCTCTTATGGCAAAGAGTAGAGTGGAGAGAGACTTTGGAAAGGTCAATGGAAGATACCTGGTATTATGAGCAAAAGTAAAATAATGTCTTAAAACCTAAAACACTGAGAACCAGGACTTTATTTACATTGTTGCTGAAACTTAAGGAGCAGTGGAAAAATTGAAAATTTTGAAAAAATGATTAAAACTTTGGGAAATAAAATTCTGAAAAACACCAAGAGAATTTCTCTTAGAGAATCCTCTCAGCAAAGATGAAGATACCATTGTGTGTGTGTGTGTGTGTGTGTGTGTGTGTGTGTGTATGCGTGTGCTTATGTGGAAACAGAGAAGTAGGGAAAAAACTATAGGCTAGAGGATATTGATATGGAAAAAAGTTTATATTATAGTTTTACTTCTTTGAGAGCAGATATCTTAGTATATTCAGACACCCTAGTTTACTTTGTAGGGTGTTGCCAGTGAGATACAAAATGGAAAGGAACACCAATACTCAATAATCAAGATAAATATTTGAATGCAATGTTTTAAAAAATGTGAAAAAAATCCACAATGAGAAAAATATTTAAAAATATTTAAATACATATTTCTCTTTCTTTTCTTGATCCTGCATTATTAGTCTGACTAGTGTAGTGGTTTCTGATTGGTCCTTGGTCCTCCAGCTCTGGGAGTGCTGTGGCCAGTACTGGTTAGGTTTACAAGGGTTGAACACAGCATGCAAAAACATTGAGCAGTGTGGGGCTTTTATATGTAACCATGTTTTTGATTGTAGAGTTTTATTGACTTTTTGCACTAGGTTCGAAATATGGGAAGATATTTGATGAGTTGTATAGAGGTGCCCACATTTTTCTTTTTGCCTCAGGCTCCAATATGATTCAGCACAAGACTGTTGAACACTGTAATACATAGCTGATAATTGATGGTTATTGAATGAAAGAATGATTAAATGAATTAATGTGGTCATTTCCTTCTCCAAATATGTATTACAAAGCTTTGGTATCCCTTCAAGCTCATTTTTTTTTCTTTTGCTGCATAATTTATGACTTTACTGTGACATTCTTACTCAGAGTCACAAGGGCAGTTTTAAGGGCATAATTAGGGACATATAGATGCTCAAAGAAGGCTGTTTTAAGAGCTCATGAATAATCCACTAGGTAAGAAATTTTCATAATAACAGTTTACAAAAATTGCCAGTTTTTTGTTTGTTTGTTTGTTTTGTTCTATTTATTTTTTTTTTTTTTTTTTTCCTATATCTGTTACTACCTCTTTACCTGGAATCTTTATCAGTTTCTTTTCAATCCTATTCAGTGCATGCTTTTGATACTCAATCTGTTTAAACATCCTGAATGTTTAATTCTGAATAATCATATATCAGTACAGAAGAACTTTAGATTTGTGATATTCTAAATTTCCATCTTTCTTTTCCTAATTGTTCCCTCATGTTATTCTCAAATGTGTTTTTAAATTTGTTTTGTATGCTCTGTTGTTTGGAACTATGTATATCTTAAAACTATATACATCTTATAACTCTCTGCAATACCTGGCAGATCAGGGAACAATAAATATTAATTAATGATAATTGTAATAATAATGAGTAGCAATTTAATTTTTTCACATATCCTTCCTTAAGACCTCACTGGAATAATATGGATTTTTACAACAAACATAATTTCTTGTCCTTGAAAGACTTTCCATCAGTTTCCATTTTAACGTCTCCCATTATTGTTTTTTAGACATAGATGATGAGAAGAGAGACTCTGATGCATTATTTATCTTTCCCATAACTAATATCTGGGGAAAAAAAGTGAAATTTGACATAGACACTTTTATCTAAGAGCCAGATCATATAAATGCATGTGATTAAGATGTATTTTTCAGGGTTTTGGAAAGATTAGGTAGAATGTTGACTTTGTAAGTAAATAAGAAACAGTGTCCTTTGTGTCTTCTATATTATTTATGATTCTATTTTTTAAATATTTTTTCACAAGAATATGTTGCTTGATCTTCAAATCGTCCATGTGCTGGGACTAGTTCACCTACTGGTCCATATCCACATAACTCATGCTTTACTGTCATAGACTGATGTGACACAGTGTAATAGAATATGATGCATTGCCTGAATTTAAAGGAACATGGACTATTTCTGGATCTGCTGTGCAGCATAAGATCTGTATCACATTTGAAACAAAGCTAACCAAGCAGACAGAGCAGAAAGATATCTATAGCATCCATTAATCAGGGTAGAGTATATATATTTTCAGCATCTTACTCTATTTGCCTGGAATATTTTAAGTCTGAAACACGGAACAAAAATAGCCTTATTGACCATTCATGTTGTTTTTTACATTACTGTCCTTAGAGAATTATCCCCTCAAAAAAAAACAAAGTGATTTCAATTTGATTGAAAATTGTTAAATATGTTGTATTACATATATTCCTTCATTCAATTTTTTTCCACTGAGGAAACATTAAATATTCTGCAATGTATGTACTTTGATTAATAAATAAATATATGACTATTAGCACCAAGCTGAGCTACTATCTGCCATTTAACCCAATAAAATTTAAAAAATTTAAAGCATGTTGTTTATAAGAACTGTAGGTATCATATTACCTCAGATTTGAACTAAGGAGAATAACCAAGGTAACAGAATTAACTAAAAGAAGCATAGTCACATAAGCATATGATGTTATAGACCTTCAGTTTAGGTAATACTTTAGAAGCTTTTAGAGGCAGAATTGTCACACATGCTTTAAATTTTTCTCTTAAAAAATTAAGGTTTATTTTTGAGAGACAGCGATAAGAGCATCAGCGGAGGAGGGGCAGAGAGAAAGGAAGAAACAGAATCTGAAGCAGGTTCCAGGCTCTGAGCTGTCAGCACAGAGTCCAATGAGGGGGTCAAACTCACAAACTGTGAGATCATTACCTGAGCTGAAGTTGGATGCTTAACCATTTGAGCCATCCTGGTGTCCAGCCACACATGCTTTAATGAAGGCAACTTACAGGGGCGCCTGGTGGCTCAGTTGGTTGAGCATCCAGCTCTTGATTTCGGCTCAGGTCATGATCTCAAGGTTGGTGGATTTGAGCCCACATTGGGTTCTGCACTGATAGCACGGAGCCTGCTTGAGATCCTGTCTCCCTTTTTCCTCTGCCCCTCCCCCACTGGCTCTCCCTATCTTTCTCAAAATAAATAAAAATAAATGTAAAAAAAGAAGGCAACTTACATCTCTCTCTGTTTTATGAGGTATGTTACCCATTTTCAAGTACTTTTCACATAAGTTTACCCCATCTTTCCTATATATTTCAGTATCTGAAGTCCTTGAAGTTGAGCCACTGTTTCTTTCCTCCACTCACAGAACTTATTCACACCAGATCAGAGAAGTAGGAACTACCAGAGATCAGACTGACACATATTTTCCCCATTTAGTCCCCCATTCTGGAAAGAAGAAGGAAAATACTTCTAGCCTTACTGCAGTGAGGCATTTACTACTCAAGGCCCACCCTTATCCAGAATTTCATTAATATTTTTCAGGCTTTTTTAATGCCCCCTCTTTTTTTTTTTTTCTTCCTTACCCATATGTCCTTTCTCCTGCTTTCCCTCACAGTCACAATTCTATTCCTCTGAGATAATTACCCCTTGACCTTCTGGTTATTGACAAAATTACTTCTCAAGGGTCTTTAAGCAATATAAACTACCAATACATGGTGCTTGCTCCCAGAGCTTATCTCCATCCGTGACCTAGTCATATCTTCCCAGCTGCATTGAGATCACCTGGATTTAGAAACCAGCCAGATGTGTTATGTCACATATGCCTCCTCCACTCGGAAACAGTCACCTGCTCACCATCCCGCCATTCTCATTCATCGCCTCCTACTTTCTGAACCTACCAGCCTGTGCAACATGACTGAAGACCTGAAGGTAGAGAAGGGAACGCATGCCTGTGGGATGATGTTCCGTTGTTACTGGGTCTGTTCAAACAACATGATCCCTCACAGCCAGTCTGTAAGCAACATTTAGCAATTTTCCTTATAATTTTTCTGTTTCACTCTCCGTTTTTAGTCTCACACCCACCCTGAACCCAGTTGCAGACCCATTACTATATACCCAGTCTCTTACCTCATCGTTCTCATGCTGCAATCTATTTTAGGTGCAAAGGCTAGAATAATCTCTGACGTATCTGTTATTTTTCCTCTCTCCTTACTGCACAAGAATGACACTCTTCCATCCTCTTCCTGTCTCTTTTATCCCAGTCAACTATGTTTTTCTTAGTACACTTCATGAACAGTTCATTCAAGTCTGTATAACCTGTTGTTTGCAGAGAAATTGGAGTTTGGAAAAGAGAACTGGAAAGGAGAAATTCTCACTTTCTTTTAATTTTTCCCTTCCCTTCTCTTACCTTCCTTTTGTAAATGTATCCATTCACAGCCTCCTCCCTTCCCCTCCTCTCTCTTCCCCTTCTCTTTCCTCCCTTCTCCTCTCCTTTCCTCTTGTCTACCTCCTCTTTCTGTCCTTTACTTTCATTCATTAGATACTTACTGAACACCTGATAATGTTTAAGTCCCTTGGGAGCTAGAAGATAAATCAATATAATCCTACTTCAAGTCAGGGAAGTAAGTAGCATGACATTAATCCTCACAGCACATTTATTAGGAAGTATTATGATCTATAGTTCATACAAGAGGAAACTAAAGTTGAGAAAGGTCTCATAAACAGCAGAGGTCACAATGCTAATAACAAATAATCTGAGATTCAAGTATAGACATTCTCAATTCCAGAAACCATATTTTCCCCCCCAAAACTGCTTGAAATCTTTATCCATGAAATCTAAGGCACTAGTGAAGATATGGACATAAATGAATCCAAGGTCAGGAAACAAAGCCAGTATGCACAGAGGTAAAGAGTGGACAGTGGGATTTTGTGAAATAAACTGGAGGGATTAGAGAGGAATGAGCACACCGCTTGGTGAGGAGCTCTTGTCTACATTCACAGCCTTGCCATCCAAGGGTCCTCTGGACAGTTCCGTGCAGGTCCTCAGATGCAAGAAGATGGCCACAGCTGTGGAGCACTGCTAATGAGGCAATGGCCTCATCAGGGTGAATGGGCAGCCCCTGGAGGATTGAGCTACACTTGCAGCAATACAAACAGCTGCAACCTCTTCTGTTTCTGGGCAAGGAGAGGTTTGACAGGGTGGACATCCAAGTCTGAGTAAAGAGTGGTGGTCATATGGCCCAGATTTACACAATCTGCCAGTCCATCTCCAAAGCCCTGGTGACCTATCATCAGAAATATGTGGATGAGGCTTCCAAAAAAGAGATCAAAGACATCCTCATGCAGTATGACCAGACCCTGCTGGTTGCTGATCCCTGGTGCTGTGAATCCAAAAAGTTAGGTGGTCTTGGTGCTCGTGCTCCCTACCAAAAATCCTACAGATAGGCCTATTGTGAAGATCAGGGTTCACCTTTATAATAAACAATTGTCAGAGGGGGAAACAAGGAATATTTGTGACATAAAATGGTAGATTTTATGATGAATTTGGTATATAGATTACAGGCTAGAAAGTTTCTGTAATGATTCCGAGGTTTCTGCCTTACATAATGGAATGTTTAATCTAGAATGGGACGAGGAGGTAAAATATTAATTGACCGGATGTGCATGTGTTAGACAGAAGAAAATATAGAATAATAAAAAAGAAGTATAGGGCCAAGTTGTGAAGAGCTGCAACATCGAGAGCTTCATAGAGGGACTAGAGCTTCATTTCCAATGAAGACGAAATATGCTAGAAAATATGTCCAGGAAAACAACAAGGGGAGCAGAAGAAATATTTTAAAAGAATGAATGTAAATAGCATCAAATGCTATTAAAATTAACACAGAAGTTTTTCATCAGGTTTGGTAAGTGAAGATCATGGAGGACCTTAGCAAGAGCTGTTTGAAATGAAGTTTCTAGAGGTCAGAATGGGAATGTTAGGTAAAGATGGTAAAGTTAGAAAATGGAGTCTGAAAGAGCAAGGGATCCTGCTATGGAAAGGTAGTGGTGCTGATCAAGAAAAGTTTTAAGAAGAAGACATATTTCCACCCATTTATCTTAACAATTTTTTGAAAATGAATTCCATGCTTAAAATAATTTGAGAATGTAGACTTGTAATATAATTTCCTCATGTTTACTTTACTAATCTCATTATTTCTCACTAGTTTAACTCTATCTTTATTACTCTTTTTTAAGATCCTTAAAAGGACAGATTCATAAATCTAATTATTTTATATCCAATTATAATCTTATTTTAATGCAGTACACATATCAATATTGATCAGTCGTCAACTATTTATTGCATATATACTATATCTAAGATAGTTATTCTACTACGGACAGAAGTTCTTTATCAGAATTTCATTTAATTTTGTGTTTTCATTCAAATAATAACTTTAAAGTAGTAATTAATCATATTTCAGATTATCTGATTGAATACCATTTCTGCCATGAAATTTGAGCACCCAGATTGGCATTTGTAGTTTGCATTTCTTTTTTTTCCCACCCCATATAAAGTCATGATTTGCTCTATGAACAAACTGTGCATTGATTCAAATGAAGGAATGTTGGGGGAAATTAAATCCAGATACACTTATGTATGCAAACCTCCAGATCAGAGAAGGCTATTTTGTGTTAACAGAATCACATTCGGTTAAATAACACATAACAATAAATAGACCCATTTGTATAGGTATCAAGTTTTTAAAACAGCAAGTAATGAATATATAATAAAATTTTATTTATTTTTACAATGTTTATTTATTATTTTTGAGAGAGAGAGACAGAGTAAGCAGGGAAAGGGCAGAGAGAGAGAGAGGGAGACATAGAATCCAAAGTAGGATCCAGGATCTGAGCTGTCAGCACAGAGCTGGATGCAGGGCTCAAAGTCATGACCCGTGATCTCATGACCTGAGCTGAAGTCAGCCACTTAAACAATGGAGCCACGCAGGTTCCCCATGATAATTTATTTCTCATTCTAATGTCTAGCTATAGCTAGATTGAATATCTATTTGAAATAGAGTTTAATAACAATAATAAACATCTTATTCAAAGAAAAATACAACCTTAAATAATCATCAAACAATACCTTATTAAATAAGACAGATTCATGGTTAAGTGTGAGATTTAGTGCTCTTGAATCAGCAAAATTTTGAAGTAATTAATACACCTCACTTTGTACAACATCTTGGTGAATAAGGATTCTCTACTTGAAAATATTAAACTCAAAATACAAAGTCATATCATATATAGAACTGGGCTTGTGCCTACCTCTTCCTACAATTTATTCAACAATCGACCTTGACCCAGGGATATACAAGATCATACACTGTTATAGTTCCACAAATACAGAGGTCCAACGGGCTCTGATGGCTCCAAAGAAGAAGCAGAACTTAGTTTGATCCTTGCTATAGACCGAATGTTTGTGTCCCCTTACAGCTCATATATTGAAACCTAATGCCCAGTGTAATGGTACTTGGAATTAGGGCCTTTGGGAAGAACTTTGGTCTTGAGAGTAGAGGCTTTGTGAATGGGATTGATGCTCATAAAAGATCCCAAAGAGCTAGTTTGTACCTCACCCCCTTCAAAGTGAAGGCACAGAGAAAAGATCATTTATGAATCAAGAAGTGGGTTCTTATTTCCCAGGCTGTCAGCACCTTGATCTTAGACTTCCAAGCTCCAGAACTATAAGTTATAAAGTTCTGTTGGCTTATAATCTACTCAATTTCTGGTATTTGGCTATAGCAGCCTGAATGGATTAGGATAATCCTTACAACTAGTATAGACATTGACTCGATATTCTAAGAGAGGGAGACAAAATGAGCAAAAATATATGGAGGTATGCTCAGGAAAATGAGGGCTGAAGCTTAGTGGAGACTGTGCAAAGTGGTCAGAGGATATACAGTTACAAAGTAGTCTGTGGCCAACCTCTAGAATAAATGCTTTTACTGCTAGGCAAAGCCATTGAATCACACCAAATTCTACTCTGGATTTATTGTGATTTTACACTGTTTTTTTCATAATTATACCTAGGTTATTTTTTCCTGAGATTTTCAAGTTGCATAAAAAATATTTTCAAACTAGATAGTTCTTCATATGAAACACATGATAAATCAGAAAAATAAATAAAACTTTACTGAAACAACCATTGTGTTTCAGTTTGCTGTTTTTAGTGAAATTAGATTCATTATTAGGTTCATTATGCTTTCTCCCACTATTTTGTGGCCTTTTCCTCATTATGTTTCACATCATATAGGGAAGAAAGTGAGATAATACTCATGTAATTACCTAACTTATTTCTTCACCACCCCCTTTCTTTCTTTCATTTCATTTTTTGTCTCTATGAAAAACATTAAAATATTTATAATTATAACCCTTTATTCCTTTCACTTTCCTTCATTTTGCTTATGTGAATTCTCCAAATGAAGAATTTTGTTATCTTCAGCAATGTTTTGTGTCTTAAAAATGGAATAAAAAAGGACAACTGATAAAGATATTGCTTTTTTTCCTTTATTAGTAGACCTCAGACTTAATATTTGTCATTGTTTTTGTGGATGACTTTTATACGTTTAAACTGCCAATATATAAAAGATGACCAATAAAGGCATACACATACTTTTAAGTTAAATAGATTTCATTTAATATTTTAAGTTAATGTACTAAATGAGAACACTGATTTACACACTTCATGAGATACCAGTTCTATTCTGATTTTCATAAAATTCTATAAGGAAATGTTAACAGAAGAAATTACCTCTTACTTTAATGTTTTCCCAGAGAAGTCATCTTATACCACAGAACATCCTTGAAAACAACAACTTACTAAAATTTTAAAGATAGCCTCCTTCCAGCAATCAGAATTTCTTCAGAAGTAGAACCTTTTCCAAACATATTAATATTTTCAAAAAGACGATAACCCTGTCAGGGATTAGACTGTCTCCAGGGTTAAAACCATAATCTGGTAAATAATTTCAACAGAGGACTTTCTTTCTCCCTGAAAAGAAAACTTCCTCACCAGGGAATCACACAGATATTCATTTCTTCAAAGACAGGACCATTTAAACATGTCAGAATCTTCAAAGTGGAAAACATGCCACCCCTTAGCAAAATGAAGTCTTTTAAAATAGAAGCCCAACAGCATTATGAAGGCTCCGAAAGAAAACTCCCAAAGCTCTACAAAACACTGCTCTCAGTACCCAAGTCTCAGATTATAATTTAAAAATGTTATGCAGATCAACACAACCACTTTTTTTTTTTAAAATAAACTTTAGTTTTAGAGTAGTTTCAGGTTAAAGCAAAACTGAGCACAAAGTACAGAGAGATTACATATAGTATCTTCACCCCACACATGTAGTTCCCAACTATTTCCATCCCTCACCAGCGTGGTACTTTTGTTGCAATTGATGAACCTGCAATTACACATCATTATCACCCAAAGTCCATAATTTACATTAAGGTTCACTCCTGGTGTTTTGCATTCTATGGGTTTGGAAAGGTGTGAATGTTGTGTATTAACCATTGTAATATCATACTAAGTAGCTTCATCCCCTAAAAAACCTCTATGCTCTACCTAAGTCATCTCTCCTCCCCTTTAACTCCTACTAACCACTGATGTTTTTACTGTTTACATAGTGTTGCATTTTCCAGAATATCATATAGTTGGAATTGTATAATATATATCATTTTCAAATTGATTTCTCTCTATTTTTTACAATAATAAATGTTTATTAAGATGAACCATATTCAGTATTCATGAAATCAAAATAATATGGATAAGAACAACAGAAACTTAAAGTCAAGTCATTAAATAGTAGGACTATCATGTACTTCTTAAAGTCTTTTTTAAAGTTATAATTAAACTTTTAATTTAGTTAACATGCAGTGTTATATTAGTTTCAAGTATACAATCAAATTTGGATTCTTTCAATTAGTGATATGCACAACGTTTCCTCCATGTCTTTTCATGGCTTTATAGCTTATTTCTTTTTGGCACCAAATTATATTTCATTATCTGAATTGCCACAGTTTATCCATTCTTCTACTGAAGGGCAAATTAGTTGCTTATAGATTTTGGCACTAATGAATAATGCTACTAAAATTATGTAGGTAGGACATAAGTTTTCACTTTCTTTGGGTAAATATCAAGGACTGCTGTTGCTGGATAGTAGGGTGAGAGTAGATTTAGTTTTGTAAGGAACTGCCAAACTAACTTCCAAGGTGGATTGATTATTTTGCACTCCTATCAGCAATGAAGGAGAGTTCCTGTTGCTCCACATCTTTGCCAACATTTGGTGTTGTTAGTGTTCTGACATTTGACGATTCTAATAGGTAGCTAATAGTATCTTTTTTGTAATAAAACATTTTTATAAATATTTTATTTATAATATAATACATATTTATAATATTTTAAAAATAAATAGTATCTTATTTTTTATAATAAAATATTGTTTTATTTCGCATTTCCATGAAGACATATGATGTGGAGTATAATTAAATATGCTTATTTGCATCTTTATAATCTTTGTGTGGTGTCTCTTCAGATCTTTGGCCCATTTTTAATTGGTTTGTTTGTTTTCTTATTTTTGAGTTTGAAGGTTCTTTGTGTGTGTGTGTGTGTGTGTGTGTGTGTGTATTCTTTGTATATATTTTTTAAAACAATCTTTTCTCAGAAATATGTTGTAGAAATATTTTCTCCCAAATTCTGGTTTGTTTCTTTTTTCTTCATTGTCTTGACGTTTTTCTGCAGAGCATAAATTTGTAATTTTAATAAACCCCAGTTTATCGATTCTTCCATGGATTTTGTCATTGGTGTTGTATGTAAAAAGTCATTCCCATAGCCAAGGTCATCTAGGGTTTTTCTGTGTTGTTTTTCTAGAAACTTTATAGCTTCATGTTTTACACTTAGGTCTATGATCCATTTTGAGTTCATTTTTTTTGAAGAGTATAAGGTCTGTGTCTAAGTTTCTTTCTTTCTTTCGTTCTTTCTTTTTTTTCTTTCTTCCTTCCTCCCTCCCTCGCTCCCTCCCTCCCCCCTCCCTTCTTTCTTTCTTTCTTTCTTTCTTTCTTTCTTTCTTTCTTTCTTTCTTTCTTTCTTTCTTACAAATGAATATCCAGTTATTCTAGCACCATTTATTGAAAACAATGATCTTTGCTGCATGAATTATCTTTGTTTCTTTGTCAAAATTTAGTTGACTGTATTTATGCAGATCTATTTCTGGGCTTTCTAGTCTGTTCCATTGATCTATTTGTCTATTATTTTGCCAATACCACATTGTCTTGATTACTGTAGCTTAATTGTAAATCTTGAAGTCGGGTATTGTCACCCTCCAACTTTGTTCTTCTCCTTCAATACTGTGTGGGATATTCTCAGTTTTTTTTCTTTCCATATAAAATTTAGGATCAGTTAGCTGATGTCCACAAATTAACTTGCTGGGATTTTGATAGAGACTGTATTGAACCTACTGATCAAGTTGTGAAGAACTGTTATGTTTATGTACAATCTACTTTTGAAATGTTCCCATTTGACTTGAACCATTTTAACTGTTAAGTAAAACATGGTCAGATCTACTTATTAAGAAAGTAAGGTTAGTGTTGAAAGCAGTATTTCTGTATTCCTTTACTTCTAATATAAGAATCCAGGGGAAATAGTAAATAAATGATGAACAGAACCGTATCGTTTTTGAATCTTGTAGTACAGTTTTACCTCACTTCATGCTATGTGTGATCTTGAAGAGGAGCCTACAAGTCAGGAGAACAAGTTCTGTGGTGACAAGTAACTCATCTGGACTACTATACTTTTCTCTTTAGGTAAAAAATCTATCTGCTTCATCCACTGGATTAAAGCACTGTCAGACTGAATCAATCTTAGGGAAAACTGTGGAAAGTGATGAATGCGTGCTAAGCCATCATTGCCATAGTCACCATCATTATCAGTTACACAATTGCCACAACTTCCCATTCCAGAAATTTGCATAGAACCAAATAATCTTTTTCTGTCTAAATTTCAAATTCATTTGGGTTGTAAGAGGCTTGGATGTAAACTGGTATTATAATTACAAAATAATGGAATGTCTAAGAAAAGTTACTGAAATGCATAGACGTTAGAGGAAAGAACAGAAAACATTTACAGTAATTTTTACTTTTTATTATTTATTGTTTTGTTATATATTATTTCTATATTTATATTTTATTATTATACATATAGGCTAAGTATTGTTTGTAATAGAAAATATACATCGATTCCTATTTATAGTATTCTATTTCTAAAAACATATGGAAAGCTGATTCAGAATATATTAAATTTAAGATTATGGGGATCGGGAGCAGGTCATGGGTTAGGTTAATCCTCTTTTCTCTCCTTCAATTATTTGTTTTCCCAAGGTGGTTATTTCATTTTACATTTGAAAGAGGACTAAAACGTGGAGTATGTGTGTATGTGTCTGTGTGTGTGTCTGTATGACTTGAATATATGATAGACTAGAACTCAGTATAATGAATGATACAGGTTTAGACCATTTAAAACATACATATGGTTAGAACTCACTGTGGGCAAAATTAAATGAATTTGAATATCTGAATTGAAACTTGTGGTTACAAAGGTTTGGAGTTAATTGATATTATATTTTTCTGCCTATCACTGTCTGTGATAATCAACTGAAGTCACCTCACAAGTCTTTGTAGTTCCGTATTCCAAGACAGCTTTCCACCTAGTAGCAAATTCACTTAATATATTCTCAGCTCTTTAGCTCTTTGAGCAAACGGATTTTCTGGACCCACAATGCTTTTCTGAACAGAATCTTGAGAATTTTCTGCCCTTTCCCCTAGGAGCAGGTCTGTCTTAGCATCCTTGCCATGTCAGTCCTTGGATGGGAACAGCCTGTGGGAAGCGCAGCTTCGGTGCAAACACTGTATCTGAGAGGAGAGCTAAGGTCCAAGGTCAATTATCCTTAGCTGCAGTTGTAAAACACCTAAGAGGCGTATTTTCATGGCCACCATAGTGGATGAGAGCTAGTTTATTATCAAAGGAACTCTAGGGGCCAAGAAAATGAAAATATCAAAAGAAAATAAAAATATTTAAGTACCTGTAATGTTCCGGGTGTTTTCAGTGTCTTCACATTTGTTATATCTTATTTTTTTATTATTTTAAAATGCTTTATCATTTATTTTTGAGAGAGAGAGCATGAGCAGGGGAGGTATGGGGAGGGGAGGAGCAGAGGATCTGCAACAGGTTCTGTGCTGACAGCAGAGACCCTGACCCGAGGCTCAAACCCATGAACAGAGAGATCATGACTTGAGCCAAAGTCAGATGCTCAACCAACTGAGACACCCATGCCAGGTGCCCCACACTTGTTATCTCTTTTAAATTTCACAATAACCCTAAGGAATAAATCTTACTATCTTGATATTGAATGTATAAATCTGAATATATAGAAACCGACATCATCTTAATTTTAAGGAGATACTTGAATAATAAATGGCACTGTGTTAAACTCAATTGCTAAATGGATGCCTCTGTTGGGTTATAGAAAATATGTTATCAATATCATCACCAATTTCATCAGAAAAATCTTAAGTAATGTGAAGCTCAAAGTTTATCACTGGCAGAAAATACCATTCGTTTCTTCCTCTGACAGGTTTGCTTAAATCATTTTCAATAAAGTATCTCCCAAATATCCATGTCTGAATAACAATAGTTTGTCATTAATTCTTTCAAGTAAAATGATATTCCATGAAAGACTGGCTAGTTCAGCTTGTGATTCATTTTTGTAAGTGCTTCTCCCCCAGATAATCATTGTACTGCAGCATATAGCCAAAGTGCATTTGTATACTTCCCACCTCATCACAGAGCTATTAAACTGAGATGTACTCAAGTTTCAGAATTTAATAAAATTATAAATTTTTATTACTTTATTGAGGACATTCTCAAGGGAAGCTCTTCATTTAATTAATTAGTTGAACTATTTATTTATCGAATGTGGATCTATGGTGGTGAGTAATAACCATAGCTTCTAGTGATGTGGTGCAGGCTGCAATCAGCTGTATCCATCTTTACTTTTTGTACCATTGGTGCAATTATGAACACAGTGAAAGAAGTCAAGTGATGTGTTAGTATTATCATGGCAAACTTTTGATCATGTGTATCCTCTAAAGGTATCTTGCATGGCTGAGGGATCCAGACCACACTGTAAAACATTGTTCAAGATTATAGTTAAGAACTCCTGAGACTATGCTAGAATATTTGCTCCATGAGGGCAGGGATCTTTATTTTGTTCATTTATGTGTTCCAAGTACCCAGAATGATCAGGAGCACATGATGTGAATATAAAAGTATTATCCATGGCATTAAAGAAAGAAATGCTAAAATCCTGAATTTTGATCCCTCTCCTCTCCCAGACCTCCTCATCACCAATCAGACTAGGTGCTGACTGGTTTTGTGATTTTGTTTTCTAATCTTTAAAAGAGATAATATTAGTACCTAGCTTACAGGTTTGTTTTATTTTATTTTTTTAATGTTTTTATTTATTTTTGAGAGAGAGATAGAGACAGCATGAGCAGGGGGGAGTCAGTGAGAGAGGGAGTCACAGAATCTGAAGACAGTTTCCAGGCTCTGAGCTAGCTGTCAGCACAGATCCTGACGCAGGGCTTGAACCCATGAACTGTGAGATCGTGACCTGAGCTGAAGTTGGATGCTTAACCGACTGAGCCACCCAGGCTCCCCACAGGTTTATTTTAAAGATGTAATGTGATAAGGCATTAGAATGCTTCATAGAATGACCAACACAAGGTAGTGATGTTCCATTATTTAAAAATATGTTGAGAGGAAATATATATATTAAGAATCCATAGTTGTCTCAGTTATAGCTGGCTCTTTTGCCTATTATAGCATTGCAATCAAAAGAGTAAAGTATCATACATAAACGAAGACCTGGAATAGCAGGTCAAGGCTTAGACGGTGGCCCCGGAATGACTTCAGGCACTCAAGCTTCTATTTTTCTGCACTGATATCCTACCACAGGTCATGTCTTGATCCAGTGTAGCTGCTGAAGCTTCAGTTTTGCTTCCGAAAAACTTTTGCAGGCCAGAAGATGGAAGAAAGATAGAAAGGGTTTTAAAAAGTCTGACCTCAGCTGAATCAGCTCCCTTTAAACAGGTTTCTCAGAAGTCTCATACCTCAAATTTACATTTTGTTGGCTGTAGCACGGTAACATAAAAGGAGGCAGAGAAGTTAGTCTTTTATTCTATGTGTCAATATGTCTACCTAAAAACTGGGTTCCTACACTCAGGAGAAAGAAGAAGACTGCTGGTGTTCACCTATTGCTGGAACAATTTAATTGTTGCTATGTAACATACAATGTGAGTATATTCCATTGTCTGATTGATACAGATGCTTTTTGCTCCTCTGTGGATATAACAACTCTTTGACCTAACACTGAACTTAGCACCTCACCATAGGCCTTTATCCTTCCTAAAGGGTAGAGATTGTGCATCAGGCTATCTCTAGTGTCTGTACGTTCTCCCCAGAAACAAGTGATGGGAATCTCTAAGTGCACTGAATGTGGCTCAGCTACACCGACGACTAACCATTTTAGGCTGAACTGAGGAGCACTACAGCTCTCCGCGTTTCCTGAATCTTATCCCAATTGTATTTCATTTAATAACACTCAGTGAAATATCTGGTGGCAGGGGAAATGAAACTACATGCTTTTATGGGATCATTCATCAAGAACTAATTGAAGCGTTCATACAGTTTAGCGCTGATAAAACAGTGTTACAATAAACAATAACAAAATTCACTGGAGAAGGATTTGTTTTGCCGTGAGGAAGATGGTTCCGTTTCATCCTGGGATTCCTGGTTAAAAGAGTCTCCAATGTACAAAAGGATAAGCGCAGCCTCCCCCTGCATAATGACGGGGTGGAAGCTGTGTCAAATGTATTAGTGTTGCTCCACTGCAGCCTTTCTCCTCATAAGTATTTGCTATTGTGTGGGACTCTGGCAGGAGGCTGCAGGACCAGTGGGATTTTTAAAAGTTTCTTTTTGCTATTGATTGTTACTGTGCTTGAAGCAGCTCCTTCACCACATTTATTGGAAAATACAGCAAAATCTTAAATTGTACTTTCACAAGTTCAGGATTCCTTAAATCCCAATTTAAGAAGTTCCTTTTTGAATACTTCTGCATTTGGAGTTAGTTGGCTTTTGTCATTGCAATCCCTGTTCCTCCCCCACATGGACCTTGGACATCTGGCTGAAATGAAAAGGAGGAAATGAAGAATGGATACCTTACACCCTCTCATTTTCTTGGGAGTGATTGAAAGGAAATAGTAGCAAGATGAAATGTATGAGACATGTACCACAAGCTGCTGTAAACTTGAACATTTATTTGCTATATTTATATGACTTAGATGGCAGTAAGCATGATACTGTAGGTGCCGAACTTACTTGGTAACTGGTATATCTTATATATAATAACCACAGGTTTATTGGTAAAACATATTTCCCAGACTCAACTTAATTATAGGAAATAAGACTAGTCTCTTCTACCATCACCACTTTAAAATTGTTTAAATAGCATTATAAGGATACAGATTTTAGATAAAAGATCAGCATATAAGAAGGCTCGTGAGATGATATGAACAGTCATCTTTACACACACCACTAATATTTATTAGTGGGTTTTGAAAAACCTACCTATAAAACAAGAAACTCTTGTAATATAGATAAGGTCAGATATTATAGTTTTAAGGTGCAAATTTTTGTTCAAATTTGCCTTGCATTATAAAAGTAACTTCTCTTAAGGGCTTTTTAAACAGTAGTTTTCTAAAAGTCTTAATACATTTTCAACAAAGCACTGCCAAGCCTTAATTATTCCCTAAAATGAGAAGGATTTTTAAAAACCACAATCACTCATTGGGTTGACTAAGAAGAAGAATCAATGCTTCATGTACTTGGTTGCCAGTCACTTCAGTTAATTCATAGCACCGTTAATAAGTGAAATACAAATTCATATTATGACACATAAGAAGTATCAGTTTAATAGATATGTTGAGGGATAAAATTATGATTGTAGATTTTGTAGCTTTCATATTGTAAACCATATTTGACTTTCCATGTAGATTTGCCAAATAGAATTTTATAGAAAAGGCATCTGAAAACGGGAATGACATATTAGCATAAATTAAGTCAGCACCATGCTATAATTCTTCCACTGTGGTTCTCAAACACACTAAGCAGCTTCTCCCTTCTGCATGATGCCTTCCTTCTTGGGATTCCCACAAGACTTGCTCACTCATGTCTTTCAGGCCTTAAACAAATGCCACCTTCTCAGTGAAGACTTCCTGACCATCCTATCTTGTACTGCAACTCACACTTCCCGACTCATATACTCTAATGGCTACCTGACTTATTTTTCTTCATTAACACTTTTTTAGCACCTGACACCCTATGTGTACATATTTTTTGACTTGCTATCAAAGGACACGTTTTAGAATTTAAACTCTGTAAGGACAGGTGGTATATATGTTTTGTTCACTGCTTGATCCCAGAGCCTAAAATATGGCAGACATTCAGTGATAAATGTTGAGTGAATGGATTCGGTTCTAGATCTCCCATATTGCATACACATGTTCTTTAAGTGTAGGCTAGTTATTTAGCCTACTGGCTTCTGTTTCTTTATCTACAGAACATGAAAAATAATGATACCTGTTACATTTTTCAGGTTAAATGAAACACTGTGGCTTAAAGCTTTTTCTAAAGGCAAATGATCACCGTGGGCACATCAAATGGTTTTAAGGAAACTGTGTGGAGGTAATAGATTTTGCTTTGCTTGGGTTATCTGGTTCAGAGGAGACCTAGACTTGGATTACGCTGTTGGCTGTTGGCTTTGTTATACAAATCAAAATTAAAGCTATGCACCCTTTGCCTATTCTAAGTTGTTAGTAATACAACAATCAGTTGATCTTGTGATGAAAAGCAGGCAGTGATTTGTAGAGACCTATTTAGAGGTGACGTGTAGATGCAAGATAGAATTTAATGGATGGAAATTTAGGTAGGGTGAGGGTAGTAGGATGCTAAAGCCAATGGGCCTACATGAGAAACAAACTGGTGAGTGTGGCCTTATTTAAAGTATGCCATCAAGAAAAGAGGAGTATCATAGAAAGGGTAGTGTGGTGATTAATTATATGTGCCAATTTGGATATGGCATGGTGTCCAATGCTTGGTCAAACATTAGTCTAGATGTTGCTAGGAGGCTATTTTGTATATGTGATTCACATTTACAATCAGCTGACTTTAAGTAAAGGACATTTCCTTTTATAATGTGGGTGGTGGGTCTCATCCAACCTTTTGAAAGTCTTAAGAACAAAACACTGCAGTTTCTTGGAGAAGGGATTCTGCCTCAGGACGGTAACATAGAAACCATGCCTGAGTTGCCAGCCTAATTGTCTGTCCTATGGATTTGCTAGCTCCCACATTCCTGTGAGCCAGTTCCTTAAAATAAAATTTCCTCTCTCTCTCTCTCACTCTCTCTCTCTGGCTCCCTCTTTTTCTTTTTTATTGGTTCTGTTTCTCTAGAGAACCCTGATTGGTACAAGTAGTAATTTGTGGTTTACAACTGTGAAAATTTTAAATAAAACAGTGTGTGCTAATTTCACAGTAAAATCCTAGCCCACAGTAGACGCTCAAAAATGGTCATTCTTATCCTGGTGATGGTGGTGGAGATGATCAATGTGTTTACAAATGGAGTTTGGTCCTCCATTAGCCTCTGAGAGCATCCACTGAGTACCTAAACTTTGCTGACTGATTTAACAAGTCAAATTCAAGTAAATAGAAGTTCAGTCAATTATAAAACATACTCAAAATATTAAGTATGGAAGCAAATGTGTTTATGTAGCTACTGTGAGAACAGTGTTTAGAAAGGGTATAAATTCTTGAGCAAAACGATTGGGATTCAAATTTCATCTTTGCTTCTTCTCTATATATGATCTTATCTGTGAAATGGATATTGTAGTGCATTTCCCACAGACTTGCTGTGGAACTTCTGTAAAGTAAATTATATAAAACATCCAGAACTGTGCCTGTCATATTTTTCTCCTCATTTCCCTAAGGCACAGTAAGTTAACATCAAGTGTCCTAATTCTTGAAATTTCAACTTTAGCCCCTATATGCCAAAAGAGAGGTCAATTTCAAGTTCCATAATTGGAGATAGACATTTTTTTCCTTTTTCCCTACAGATAAATGAAACTACTGAGAGAAGAGACTGTTCAATAAAGCGCTAGCAATTTTTAATGCAAGCTCACATTGACTAAAGCTTCATAGAGAAGAAAAGGGTAGCTGCCTTACCAGATGAGGGGTGCATAGTTAAAGCCTCTCACCCGTATAGGCAGGTATATCAGAGAGGGGTTGGATGCACCCCGAAACCGATGATCCTCGCAAGTCCCTCTAGGGCAGCTTTGGTGGATTTACCCCAACAGACTCAAGAGCAGCAACAAGGCCCAGGGGTGAGCTCTGTCACTGCAGAGTCTATTATGGGACACTGAAAATAAAGCTGAGTGCTCTATAGAGAAAGAGAAACCAGAATCATTGTCAGTGTTATAAAATATGTATTTTACTACATGTCCATATGATGTGTAGTTTATTATCAGTAGTGCTTATTAATGAAGAGGTATTCATTCTCAGGAATATCATTTAACCACTGAGTGTGGTTTTAATGTTATAAATGTAAATTCTACAAATACAAGAGAAAGCTGCTTCTTATAGGAAGGAAGAGATTCAGTGATTCAATTATAACATTATTTCTTGAAATTTAAGGCATATTAAAGGATATTTTAAAAACTATTTTGGTATGTTATAGAAGGATTATATTTTATTTAAATTACTAAGAAACTCAATTGATGAATTTGTTACATGTAACCAATAATAATAATAGTAATAATCATCCTTTTTTAAAAGTTTATTTATTTATTTATTTATTTATTTATTTATTTATTTAGTGTATAAGAGAGAAAGAGTGGGGAAGGGGCAGAGAGAGAGGGAGAGAGAATCCCAAGCAGGCTCAGTGCTGTCAGCACAGTGCTTGACATGGGGCTTGATCCCACGAACCCTGAGATTATGACCTGAGCAGAAGCCAAAAGTCGGAGGCTTACCTGACTGAGCCACCCAGATGCCCCGATAATTACAACACTTTTAAAAGCAGAATGCACACTGCCAGGTAGGCTGACAGAGTGTGTCAGGGCAAAGGCTCTGGCTGGCACCCTTGCAATACAACATCCCTGGGGCAGTTCAGGAAGGCAGGTGGGTCTGGCACCCCATCAGGCAAGTAGAAGCAGAAACTCAAGCAGGAAATGTCTGGCTATAACATCTGGATTCAGAGACCAATGGCTGAAACATCTGCATTGGGGATAAGCTAAGAGTAGGCTCATTAAGACAAAGTCAGGAGTGGAGAGAGATGGAAGGAGTGGCTGCAGGCCAGCTGTGTTTGATGGGACTGAAAAGAAGGGCTGAAGGATTAAGGCAGAACTGAGGCCAAAATTTACCATTGACTTTTAAAACTGTTAATAGCTTTATTTGATTTTAATTATAATATTACAAACACATATTGAAATACTTAGATGATATAAAAACTATAAAGACAAGATTGCAAAGTAAAATCTTGAATTCCATATATTTAATGTCACCAATTTTTTAAAGTCTTTTCATATACAGCACATACTTTTCTTGAGTTGTAGTGATCCATCATCTGTTTTTAAGAATTTATCTTAACTTTTAAAAATTATTTTTAATGTTTATTTTTGAAAGAGAGAGAGAGACAGAGTGTGAGCAGGGGAGGGGCAAAGAGGGAGGGAAACACAGAATCTGGACAGGCTCCAGGCTCTGAGCTGTCAGCACAGAGCCGGAAGCGGGGCTCAAACCCACGAACAATGAGACCATGACCTGAGCCAAAGTTGGACCCTTAACCAACTGAGCCACTCAGGCACCCCATGAATTTCATCTTATTTCAATGACTTTAAATCCACATTGTCATTTTCAATGTGTACATAGTAATTTATTTGGTGAATATACTCAAACATACTTTATCCATTTTCTGTCGATGGGCATTTAGGCTTTTTTATGTTTTTTTAAACCAATGTAAACCCTTTTATGATAAACACTCTTTGAAACTGCTGTTTTTTTCTGTTTGTTTAAAATAGAAATAAAATTTATTTTTCTTTCTGAAAATAATATAATCACCTGAAGTAAGTTTTGAAAACAGAAAAATTTTTTAAAATTATTTGTATTTTTACCATTATAACATATCAATCATTTTTGCCTTTCTTAGGATCTCTTTATGTCCTAGTTTTTCTCACTTTTAATTATCTAGTTGGTGATTTGTATGCTGCTTAGCTCAAAGACATCCTTCAAACCTCAAGTTGAGGGATGTAGTTGTACCTAGTCTCAGAGTGCCAACATGCACTGAGGAGAAGTGAAGGGTGAAGTGTAGGGAGGCTGTAACAACTGGCAGCTTCCAGAGAGATAGCGCGCCCTCACCCAGGTATGAAACTGAGACCTCATGGAGGCTGATTTTCTGAATCCCACCAGTTAGTCTGGTTGTATCTGTTATCCCAGGGCCATCCTGAGCCTCTGGTCCTCAAGAGTTGTTGGGTTAAGTGCAATGAGTACTCATGTTTATTAAAAAGACCAACTGTGCTTGTAGCATTGTACATATTATCCTATTTAATCCTTACAATAACAATTTGAGTTAGATATAACAAGCTTCTTTTTGTAGATAAGGTGATAGTTTCAGAAAGGTTAAGTTACATGGCCAGGAGTATATTACATAGAAATACTGGAACTGAAATCTGTAACTGTGGGCCTCTAAATACATTTGTGAGTAGCCTACTAATGTCCTGGGGTATGTGGTGGTAGGTGGTAGTAGATTGCTAAATTTAATTCTTCTTGATCATTTCCTTCCAGTTAGTGAAATACTACAATTGTCATTTCCTGAGTTAGGAGTGTGAGAACATGTAAGACACAAAATTACCTTCACTTATGTGATAGATGGGTGAGTGATGCTGTAAATTTGGTTATGTGTTTGATGAGACTGAGGAGAAATGAAGATATATGGGATGAACTCTGTTGGCTTAGTTTTACCAGGTACATGGCTTGGCCAAAGGTTTTGATGATGAGAAGGAACCCAAGATGCTCTCTCTAGGGTTTACGAAAGAGTTTCAGCTATTGTCACTTGTCATAATAATTTATTTTCCACTGTACCACATGCTGGGGCAGAGGGGCGGCGGGGGGCAGCAAGAAAGAGGGATTGACTAGGAACCACATACTTGGTACTGCAGAAAGAATAAAGTTGCTAAGGCCAACATTTTTTTTTTATATATATAGAAATCAAAACTGATTCCTCATGACATTAAGGAATAAGCATTCTACCGCCATCTGATCCAAATTGAATTTCTGGAGTTTAGGTGGAAACCAATTTAATATAGAGAATAGTCTAGGTAGAGCATGAGTGCAATGGATGTCTCTGACTTTGTTGTACTATCAACCGCCACTTTTTCTATGCATAGGCCTTTCCCAGTGCTATCATCCATAGTGGAGCGGCTGCATCAAACTTGTAACCATATGACCTCCATCAACTGGCCTGGGGTGGGCAATTGGCTAGGTATACTGAGTCCTTATTCAGGAGGTTTAGAGCTTAGGGTCCAGAATGTCATGCTCTCACTGGGGGTTTGGACTGTTAGGTATAGTTGTATCATCGCACGTCCTGGCCTGTGGACCAAAGATGAAATAGCAGTGACAATGAGAGAGAAAAATGAAGCAGAACCACAGGAGGCAATAGAGAGGAAAGCTGCTCATTCTAGTTTTTCCTGAAATCCTTGCGATTGTTAACTTTCGGTTTAGTGAGATGTCTCATGTCTTTATAAAATTCTGTTTTTATCTTAAACTGGTTGGAGCTGGGTTTCTATCCAATCCAACCACAAGAATCCTAACTAATATAACTAGTATTAAACTAAGTTTGAAATGAATGGAATCAAGAAAAAAATGGGTCAGCTTCTATAGTTTATATGTAACCATATATCTGTATGAGAAATGGGAAAAACTTAGTGGTTTTCTAAATTCAGAAGGGGATAGCAGATGCCACTATAGTCAACGATATTAATAAAGGTAACTCCTATTTCTTGAGGAAAATATGACATTTAACTAAAGTACCAAAGGCAAGCTCTCACCTTTTGGAAAGGTCTTTTTACTCTTTAATATGATTGTTAAAATAGCAATGGGTTTTTTTTTTTTCTTCATGGCTGGCACTATGAAAAGATAATAGGAATAACTGGACTGCAGTGAAAGTTTCATTTCAGAAATACTTTCAAACTAGTCATATAAAAGAGCAGCCGAACAAACAAAACCAAACCCCTCTCTCATCTCAGGTTTATTTTTTTAAGAACTGTGCATTTGAGGCAGCTAAAAATGAAAACAAAAGAAATTAAATCATTATATAGAAAATCTATACATTGAAGTTTAATTTTGTTAGAGAGAATGCTTATTGAAAAGTATTTACTAATAAATGTCTCCAACAATCTAGAATTTCTGAAAATTTATAAATAATATATATATTCTAACATTTGTATATGATATGTTGCAGTGATATATCAAATAAAGAAAATATTGACTAGTGACTTTCAGAAATATGTTTAGGGCACAGATTATTAACATTTCTTATTTCCATTTCCTATCTAAAAAATAACAAATATAATCTTTTATCCCATGTCAAAGTATTCTGTGAAACATGACTTCCTGTATGGTCTGTTTTATTTATGTCTTCACATATGTCGTTCTAGTTAATGTAGTATTTTTCTGTGTAAGCTATTTAAATAAACACAATATATTAAACAAAATAAATTTGGAAATTTTATTTTTAACAATTTATTTTTATAAATTTAACATGTTTTCATCATAAAGGGTTATATAGAATGTGTAAACATGTCAATCTAAAGCTAAAATCTCATGAAGTGTATCTTACTGGCTCATTGTTCATAATTTGGTGCTGTTAATTCACATTAATATCTTTTCATATAGTTGAAAGTATAGTAAAGTGTCACAAATAGAATGGAAAGCAATGACAGACTGAGGAAGTATTTGCAACAATTAGAACAAAGAATTTCATATTCTCTTTCAAACATGACTACATGGATTTTAATGTCTTTATAGAAATATGCACATATATTATATACTTTACAAATACATACAAATATATATTTATACATAGATGTATGTGTAAATCAAATTTTATGTAACATATTTAGCTAACTTTTTGGTGGAAAGTTAGTTCAAATTTTTACTCCTACAAATATAATCCTGCAAGAAAAATTCTTGTAAATAAATTCTGGAAAGCATCTGTAATTATTCTTAAGAAAACTCTTAGAGAATTTAGTACATCAAGAGAAAGGAGCATTTTTTTAATTAAAAAATTTAATGTTTATTTGTTTTTGAGAGAGAGAGAGACTTAGCATGAGAAGGGGTGGAGTAGAGAGAGAGGGAGAAACAGAATCTGAATCAGGCTTCAAGCTCTGGATGAGCTGTCAGCACAGAGCCTGACAAGGGGCTTGAACCCACAAACCACGAGATCATGACCTGAGCTGAAGCTGGATGCCCAACCAACTGAGCCACCCATGTGCCATGAGAAAGTAGCATTTTTAAGGCTCTTCTTATGTCTTATCAAAGGAGATTGAGAGATTTTTTTTTTTTTTTTTTTTTTTTTTTGGTGTGTGAAGGTGTTTTTATTAAAGCATAGGGACAAGATCCTTTGGCTGAAAGAGCTACACTGTGATTGTGAGAAGTGGTTGATTATATACTTTTAAGTTGGGGGTGGGTGGGTAGAGAGAATGAAAGTCTCTAAAGAGATTCCATATGTTAAAGAAGACTTACAGGATCCTGGAGGTTTGGCTATTGTTAAGCTAAGGTCCCTTTCAGTCCAGCAAAACATGAACATTAAGGCAACCCTGAGTCCTTGAGGAATGTCACACCCTGTATGCCTCAGGCATTTATCAATGAGCTGCAAGTTGTAAGGAAATTTAATTTTGTCTACATTTCTCTTGCTTTTGTTCTCTTCATCATTTTTCCCCCAGAACAATTTGGGCCCTTAATTTTTTAAGGTTGCTGAGGCTTGAAGGTCTTTCTGTAACTTCTTCCTCCTGAATGGGGGCATAGAGATGTCAACACTGGTCACTTGGGGAATTTCAGAGAAATTTTAAAATAGGTTTTAACATATGTAATACATTGTCTTTTTACTAAGTACATAAGATGATAATGTAGTTATTATCCACTTGGTCATGGGACCGCTTCCAATTGTATCTGCTTCCTTTTCTGCCCTGTAATAAGCAATGTCAATAGGCTAGTGTGGCTTTCATTCACTCATGTAAGTGTATACATGTAGAAGTGTGTTTTGTTTTGTTTTATTTTTCACCACCAAATCGAACCATATTAATGACATTAATTGGGAAATTACTTCTTTCATTTGTAAAATATTGTCACCATCCTATAAGTCAGCAGCTTTAAAAAAATAACCTTGAAATTCTTATGGTACTCCTATATGATTATAATTTTGTTTAAATATGATTATATGCTATTGTACATAGCATAACAGAGCAAAACAGTTATTTTTAATTCTTCTGGCCTTTGTTCTCTTCATTCAGTTTTCCCATATTCCTACACCCACATCATGAACCACTATATACAGATATCATAGTATGTAGCCTATATATATATATAAATGCTCTCTCTCTATATATAAATACTTTCACAATACATACATTTATATTTGTATGAACTTATATATAAATATACATACTTATAAATACACACAAATACACACTTACACACCTCATGCATACCCCATACATAAATATAGCTATATAGATCTATTTATTTAATTTATAGAGATTTGTTTCTTTCTTTTACAGAATAATGAATATCCCTGATAGCATCTTGTTTTTCTAAGTACAATAGAAAGTTGAAATCATTCCCAGTCAAATGTTATAGTGCTAGCTCACTGGATTTAATGGATACACTAACAATTCATCATGTTAACGTGCCATAATGTCTTCACATTTAATTATTGGTGGATCATGTACATTTTAATTTTTGCCAATTTAATAGTGAAATTTCAAAATCTCATTTTCTTACATTTATTTGGGCATATTGTGCATTTATCATTTTTTATAATTTTAATTTTTCTCAGTTTTATTGAAATATAATTGACATGCAACACTGTATAAGTTTAAGGTTTACAGCATAATGACTTGTATATTGTGAATACAATACTTGTATATTGTGTATATAAACTAACAGTATGTTTAGTTAATATCCATCATCTAATATATACACAAAAAAGTGCTTTTTCCTTGTGACAAGAACTCTTAGGATTTACTCTCCTAACAACTTTCAGATAAATCTACCATAGAGTAGTTTTAACTATCATCATTCTATCGTACATTACATCTGTGTACTTATTTATCTTATAACGAGAAGCTCGTACCTTTTGACCACCTTCATCCAATTCCCCAATCCCTCATCCCCTTCCTCCAGAAACCCCAAAGTTGCATCTCTTTTTCTATGAGTTTGTTTTGTTTTGTCTCAGCTTTCAGTTAGCTTTGTTTTTATTCCACATGTAAGTGAGATCATATATTATTGGCCTTTCTCTGTGTAACTTATTTCACATAGCCATAATGCCCTCAAGGTCTATCCATGTTGTCACAATTGGCAGGACTGCCTTCTTTTTATGGCTGAATAAAATCCCATTGTTTATTTATACCACAATTTCTTTATCCATGTATCCATTAGTGGAAATTTAGGTTGTTTCCATGGCTTGCCTTCTGTGGATAATGCTGCTACAAACATAGGGTACAGATATCTCATAATATGGTGCTTTCATTTCCTTCAGATATATTCCCAAAAGTGAAATTGCTGGATCATATGACAGATCTGTTTTTAATTTTTTGAAGAAACTTAATACTCTTTTCCTTAGGAACTGTACCAGTTCACCATCCCACCAGTAGTACACAAGTGTCCACTTTTCTTCACATTCTTGCCACCATTTGTCATCTCTCTTCTCTTTTTGATGATGGTCATTTGAACAGGCTAATTAAATGGTTAGTTATTTTGACCACATTTTTATGTACCTATAGGCCATTCATATATCTTTTTAGGAAAAATGTCTTCAGGTGGTTTTTTTTTGCTCATTTTTAATTGGATTATTTTTTGTTTGTTTTTTGATATTGGGTTTTTCATACATTTTGGATATTAACCTCTTATCAGATATATGATTCACAATTTTTCGCATTTCATAGATTGCCTTCTCACTTTGTTGTTGACCGTTTCTTTGATGTACAGAAGCTTTTTGATTTGATGTATCCCATTTGTTCATTTTTTTAATTTTGTTGCTTGTGCTGTAGATGTCATGTCCAGTTAATTCATTGCCAACACTCATGTCAAGAAGTTTTTTTCCTATGTTTTACTTCTAGTGCTTGTATAGTTACCAGTCTTATATTTAAGACTCTAATCCCATTTTGAGTTAGTTTTTATGAGTAGGGTGAGATAGGGGTCTAGATTCATTCTTTTCATGTTAATATTCAATTTTTCTACTACCATTAATTGAAAAGACTGTCTTTTCTCCATTGGGTTTCATGGCTCTCTTGTCACGTACTAATTTACCATATATGCATGAGTTTGTTCCTGAGCTTTCCATTCTGTTCCATTGGTCTGTGTGTCTGTTTTCATGCCAGTAGCATACCGTTTTGATTACTATGGCTTTATAATATAGCTTGCAATCAGAAGTATGGTGCCTCCTGCTTTGTCCATCATTCTCAAAATTGCTATGGCTATTAAGGCCCTTTTGTGCTTCCATATAGAGTGTTTTGTTTTTTCCTACTTCTGTTAAAAAATGCCTTTGGGATCTTGAACGGGAGTGCATTAAATCTATAGGTGGCTTTGGATATGGATATTTATGTTTTTTCACTGAAAATTTCTTCTTCTTGACTAATGTTTGTTTTACTATGGGGGTATTAACCTTTTTATTGATTATTAAATATTTTCTTTATACTAAATCCTAATCCTTTGCTTGCTATATATTTATATGTATTTCCTTCCAATTTTCTATTTTATCTTTTAGTTTACATTATGGAGATTATAGTTTTGAAGGAGAAATGTTAATTATGATGTAGAGTTTCCATAAACATTTAAGTTTATCCAGCATTCACATAAAATGTATATGGTAGGATCAATTGCCTTCTCTGCTGTGTTTAAGAAAGTCTTAGGAAATAAAAACAATTATGTGAAGTTTATTTTATATAATAATGTACTCTTCATAGCTGCAAGTTTGGGTCTAAACATGTATGTTAAACCACATTCATATGTATTCGATTTATAGTCAGAATTTTGTCAATGCTCCATTTTCATATTTATTAGTCATGGTACATGGAACAGTATGAACTCCATATAACATTATTTATAGATCAGCTCTTACTACTACTTTCACATTTTGAATATGTAACTGTTGCAGTCAAGACATTTTAGGATTTTAGAGGTTATGATTGAAAGAAACTGATTAGAGATTTTAAGAGTACAAAGAAAATATTTTATTGTTTGATCTATGTTAATATATATCTTTTCTTGAAAGTTTAGTATTAATTAGAAAAATAAGATGAAATAGTGCTGTAATAGAAATGAATAGTATGAAAATTAAAACTAATACACAAATTAAAATTACTACTAAACATTTTAAGTGTCACTATTTCAATAATAAAAAATTTATTAAAACTTTGAAGGAAAAAAATCACAGACATTGTTTTTAGGTTTTTACTTCTGAGTTAAATATCATTGGAAATTTGAAGAATGTACTTCTGGCCATTTTATTCATCTGAAAAACTCATTAAGCAATGTTTTATTTACATATTATTGTTGTTTTTAGGTCTTTAATTTGTAACTAATATTTTTTTTTTCAAATTTATTTCTGAGAGAGAGAGCAAGTGTGCAGGGGAGGGTCAGAGAAAGAGGGAGATATAGAATCCGTAACAGGCTCTAGGCTCTGAGCAGCCAGCACAGAACCCAATGTGAGGCTCGAACCCACGAACCGTGAGATCATGACCTGAGCCGAAGTCGGGCGCTTAACTGACTGAGCCACCCAGGTGCCCCTGTAACTAATATTTTAGACTTAGTACTTTGCAGCTATTATTGCTGAAGTCTAAAATAATACTTCGCCTGAAAGTTTGCAGGATATATGAAATTTGAGTTCAATTGATTGATCTATCCATCCATCCATCCATCCACCCTGTCCATCCACATAGGTCTTCCTTAAGTTACCATAGGGTTACATACTGGTAAACCCGTTGTAATTTGAAAATATCACAAGTGAAAATGCATTGGCTACACCTAACCTACTGAACATCGTAGCCTAGCTTAGCCTACCTTAAACATTCTCAGAACACTTATATTAGCCTATATTTGGGCAAAATCATCTAAAACAAAGCCTATTTTATAACAAAATGTTGAGTATCTCATGTAATTTATCGAATACCATACTGAAAGTGAGAAACAGGATTGTATGGGTATAGAATGGTTGTTAGTATATAGACTGTTCACACTCGTGATCATGTGGCTGACTGGGAGCTGCAGCTCACTGCCACTGTCCAGCATCACCAGAGAGTACTATCATTGTTAGCCTTGGAAAAGATCAAAACTCAAAATTCAAAGTACAGTTTCTAATTGCATGTTGCTTTCACATAGTGTTAAAGTCAAAATATCCTAAGTTGAACCATCATAAGTTGGGGACTGTTGTATATGCATATCACTCTTAGTAAATGTAGGAAAATGGATAGCTAGTTTTACCATTATCATACAGCTAAGAGGAACTGCAATTGAAACACCTGGTTTAGTACTAATTAATACAGCAGTCTTTTCCTTATAGAGTTCACATTTAAGTTATTTACAAAATTTACACATGAAGAATATTTATCCGAAATCTTTTCAGGATTAGTTACATAACCAAAGGATGCTACATAATTATCACTAATATTACAAAACATATTTAACATTTACTGCTGCTGCTTCTGTGCCAGTTTTATTTAATTCTTCCAACAACCATGTGTGGCAAGTACCCATATGTTACCCATCTTACAAATGAGGCTCTTCGTGTTTGGAGAAATTGTCACCTCTCTCAGTGAGGAATACCCAAGGTCCTTCTTATGTAAAACTCTTATTTTTACTCACTAAACTTTACACTGACCTTATCAATATGCACATTTTTTTAAAGCTGATATAAAATAATTTATTTAAAAATTATTTAAGAATTGAAATGATAAGCAGATAATGTCAATGCAAATAACTGTATTTAATACCTCTTAAAAGTAACCATGATGCCACACACTGCCTTTGAGGCCCTTCTGCCTTGGAGCTTGGCGCCTGCGCGTGGTGCCAGGGTCAGGGTGCAACGCCAGAGCAAGCGCTTCCTTATAATTGTGGCCGCCGGTCCTCCGCCGCCGTGGGCCTTTAAAACCACGAGCAACACGGGCGGCACCAGGCTGCGGAGGGCGGGGAAAGTAACCAAGATGCCCTCTTGGGTAAGTTTGACAACTTATTTATTTCTTCTCATCCTTAGTCTGTGCCAACCCTGAAAAATTTTAGTTCCATCAAGTAACACAATTCATCATAAAGGCAATTAAAAAACAAAAATAAACCACTTCGCTAAACAAATTTCTTCCTTAACATAGATGACCGAAATAAAGATAGGTATATCTTATAGATGTGCAATCTGTGGGCAAAGGTTTAAAAAATAGTGTCATTATTAAACAGTGACATTGGGACCAAACTTTTGTTATATAAATACGTAAATTTATCATTACTTGACTTTCTGGTTGTAGGTTTTTCAACTTTTTGTGGCTTTAAGCTCACAGCTATACATTTATTTTCCTAAAATCTTCATCCACATAAATTTAGTTGTATGCCGTATGTGTACTTTAATATTAATGGCAAATGATATTAGGTTTATTTGAGCTGTTTTTTAAAGAACTTTGCAATTTTTCTTAATGTAATTCAGAAAAGTCTATAAAGCTTTTTTGAAAACACCCACACTTCTGTACCCTAGTACATATTTTTTCCCCGAATTTAGTATAGTCAAGTTAATAGAGAAAAATTATCACTTTTGGGTTCTATATCCCCCAGATTTTAATTAACTCATTTTGCATATCAGATATTTCCCCATACAATTATATAAGATGATGTTTTCTATTAATAGATCCTCATGACACAATATATATTACACATGTGTTGTTATATGTGTTAAAAAGTTAAGAATATTTAATTTTTTTTTAAATTCTAGGATGGATCTTGAATTTTAGCCTTTTTTTTTTTTACTGCTAGTTGAAGGAACTGAGACTCCCCAAGGTTAATTGATTTGCCCAAGATCACATATATCATAAATGGTGAATCCTGGCTTGGAATGCTTGTATTAAAAAAAAAAGTAAAGTATATAATTGTTTAGTTTTCACAAATGATGCTAATTATATCAAATCCAATGTGTCACTAAAATAAAAACCATCATTCAAACACTCTAGCTAGAAAAAAAATCATTTCTTTTTCCTAACATGCCGTTTTCATTCATTGTACACTGTATAAATGTTGTACAAAATCAAATTAACTACTATCAATATTTTATGTACAGTAATGTATTTTAATCAACATGTATTTTACTTCCTTTTTTTTACTAATAACACTAAGATATATATTTTGAACTTACAAGGTGTCTTGATTCTTAAATTCCTAAAAGTGGAATCTTAAGGCTGAAATCCTGTATGAATCCTATGTTGAAATTGTGAAATAAAATAAAATGAATTTACTTCACAGTTTTTCCCAATTTATAGTCCAGTTTCTGAAAATTTATTATTTTCCTGAGATTTTTAAGTATTGATATTGATTTGATATTGATTTTCTATGAAACTAAATTTTAAGGGATTATTATAGTTTTTAAATTGCATCTTGTTTTCTATTCCAATGTTTTCTTTCTTTATAAACATTATTATATTGAATTGTCACATTTCTCTAGATTTTCATAACATGTTAAGGTAAATACAGTTTTTTTCAATCTTTGCATATCCAATTTATTTTTCATAAAACACTGGACACATTTTTGCAAGTTTCCTCCAAAAAATTCTATTAAAATTTGGATTAGAATTACCATTTAGCAAGTTTGTAGTTCTGCCTCTTTAAAAACAGAATTTTATATTTCCATTTATACTGTATTATCTCCCTAATTCAATGTTATTTCTGTACATATTTCTATAGATTTTTTATTAAATTTATTTTGAGAAATTTGATTTCTTCATATATTTGTGGACAATTGGAATTATTATTTGCATATTACATTTTATAATTGACATTGACTGACAAATAAGAAAATAATTGTTTTTCAAATACATGTTTTACTGTCATAAAGAGCTCTAATTTTTTAAGGTTTCTTCTCTGTTTTTAGTTTAATAAAAATGTTATTTTCTAATGATGTTAATTTGTCCTCATCTCCAGTGTTTATGTTTTTTGTTGCTTTTGTGTTCATCTTGAGTTACTTTAATAGCTTTCTGTAAAGTAATATAAAAGTATATTTTTTTTCTTTTTCCTGGTTTTGATGGATTCAGCATAATGATGATTTATGTCGCTTTTTAAATAACATTTAATTTTTTTAAAATTCTAGAATGGATCTTGAATTTCAGCCTGTACATTTTAGACGTTTTTGAGATAATTATAGTTTTATTCCCTGACCTATTGAGGAATGTATAAATAGTCCTTGAATTACAGGAATTTTTAAAAATTCACTTTGGATCATATTTTAATATATAATTAAATTTATATGCTATTGGTTTAAGAACTTTGACTTTAATATTAAAAAATAAACTCTATATCATTTGTTTAGTTATTTTTATAAGGCTTTGACATTAGGTGTATAAAATCTTCATTAGTAATAGAAAGCTTTCCTACATAGATTTAGAATATTATAATAACTGTTGCCAATATATTTCTGAGATATGATTGGCACCTTTCTTCATTTTTTCCATTGTTATTGGTTTATTTAGTTTTTTTTGAGTCAGTTTTGATGATTCATAGTTTCTAAAAATATATCCATTAGAAACTATTTGCAAATATATTAGCATAGTTTACCTGTCCAAATAGGAGAAATGTGCATTGTTATATTTTATAAACATATATATGTAATTTTTTTTTCTTTCAGCCACTATTTATGGTGAAAAACAATTGTAAGCCTTCTCTGAAGGTCTGGATGTACTTGTCATCTTCAGTTACTATCCAACCAAATTAGGTCTACTATTTACTTCTTCCATAATATTCTTAATAACTAAAGACTATCAGCACTTCCATATTTAGACCATATCATCATAGATTTAGATATAAGCAACAGTAAGTACTAACCCAGCAACAAAGACAAGATAGGTCAGAGTAGTTACTAGCTCAATTATGTTTTAACTTGGAATTTTAAATTTCGATTAATCCTATCTCTTTCATAAGACAACTGAAAAAGAGAAAGAAGGTCACCTGCTTTTCAAATACCTTTTTTTTGAGCTATAAAACTGCAGTCAGTTCTTGCTCCCTAAATACAGCCAGCTACAGGGTAGATGGGTGGCTCACTCAGTTAAGCGTCCAACCCTTGATCAAACCTCAGGTCTTGATCTCAGGGTTGTAAGTTCAAACCCTGCGTTGGGCTCCATGCTGGGTGTGGAGCCTACTTAAAATATATGCAGATATATTTGTGGGAAGAACCTAAGGTGAAAGCATTGTTGTATAATTGGAAAAATCATGCTTAGAAACAGCCTTGCACTTGTAATGTAGTTGAGCAAATTTTTCTATTTCTCTTCTTCTGATACACAAATTCAATAATTGTTGGATTTAATTGTATACTCTCCTTTCTGATTGATTTTGCCAGTTTATATTTGCCGGTGCTTTTCTTAAGGTTGTTCTCCACATCATGGGTTCAGTTTTCAGTATTGTTGATTCTTTATTTGACTACTTCTAATAATATTTAAATTTTATGATGACATGATTTTTTTCTTCAAAATATTTTCTTAGATCCTCAAGCTTTGTTTTTATTCAGTCTGTTTTATTTTATTTTTTTGAAAGAATTTCTCTTTTTGGCAAGTGCCCTGTGCTTATTATCTAAAATTTTATATTATTGTTTAATAAATTCTTCATCTATATATGTCACACTGTATTTATTTTCTTCTTTCCTTTGCAGAATATTTTTTTTGCAAAATTAGCTTATAGGTGATTTTTATTTATTTATTCATCCTTAAATGGGCGGCTGAATGAAGCTTTCATATTTTTTTAAAGATTTCTTTTTTTATGTTTTTTAAAATTTATTTTTGAGAGGGATGGGGCAGAGAAAGAAGGAGACAGAGGATCTGAAGCAGACTCTGCACTGACAGCAGAGAGCCCGATGCAGGTCTCAAAATCACAAACCCTGAGATCGTGACCAAAGTCAGACACTTAACTGACTGAGCCACCCAGGTTCTCCATTGTACTTTTTAATCCTTAAAAAATCTTTTAAAGTACTATACAGAACTGGGCAGCATAGGTGTGGTAAAGAGGCACTCTCTGCTTTGTGCCATTATTTAATATTTTACAGTAACATTTCTATTTAGTTCTTAGTTCCACTTACATGTATCTTGGTTTGAAATAACACCTCCACTATATACGGAATAAGCCTAACTTGTTCATCTCCACTTTCTCATCCACAATTCATTATCTAACACCATACCTTCCTTCTGATTTTTATGTCCACCATGCCTTGTCTCTGATACCAATGACAGCCATGGTCCATTAGTCAAGCCTAATGGACAATTCTTACCTCTTATTTGCTTTAAGCATGCAGCATTTGACCACTATTTTCTTCTTGAAACAGTCTCATCACTTATCTTCATTTCTCTTGCCTCTTCTCCTATCTTAATAATCAGTCTCCTTTCCTAGCTATTACATAATGGAGTACCTTGAGATTGCTCCGTATTATTTTTCTCTTCTTTAGCTTTAACTACTTCTCAGATGATGTCCTCCAAACCTTTAGTTTTAAATATACTGTATATGCTATAGACTCCCAAATTTATATTTTAAGTTTTGACATATGTAAGTACCAGACTTGTATATTCAAATTACCTACTTGATATCTTTTCATAAACTTTTCAAACTTAATTTTCCAAAAGAAAATCTTGTATTTTGTTCCTTATTTCATTTATCTTCTTCCTTCAGACTCCCTATCTCAGAAGTTTTATTGTTTCTTAAGAAACAATTATCCACTCAATTTTTCAAACTAGAACTTGAGGACTCTCATCTATATTATTTCTCAAATCTACACTCAGCAGCCAGAATGATTTGTTAAGATCATAGATCATGTCACTTTGACTTTTCTGCTAAATTGTTTCAATAGTTTCCATTTCTATTAGAACAATATTGGAACTACTTATCACAGCTTTATTTAGTTCATGGGTCCTCATTTGTTCTTCTGCCTCCCTCTCCAAATTCATCTTCACCCTTTCCTCACTCAGTCAATATACTCTGACCACACTGTTCTGATTATTTTTCTTGATCGTTTCAAGCCCCTTCTTTTCATTGGACTGTTACTGTTGTTCCTACAACTGCTAGGATGCTATTGTCTTGTCTCTTTGAAAGAAAAGTTTATTATCACCCATTAGTTATTAGCTTAAAATTTATGTTTTCAGAGAGGCCTTCATAACCGCTGCATCTTAGTCAGGTTCCTCATCTTCCATTACTATCTGATGGCATTTATCATAATCTGTAATTCTATCTCTCTCTCCTTTTTTCTTTTACAATATTCTTGAGAATAGGGACCTCCTCTGTCTAATACATAGTATTATGCCACCTCCTGGCATGGTATCTGCAGGTCTAGACAAAGACTCTAGAGGCCCTAAGCATTGATATAGCTCTCCTCCACCAAATACTATTTAAAATACGTGATACTACAAAATAAATTCGAAGTATAATACAAATTTGATATTTATCATGGTAACTATTTTGAATCACATGGTAAACATTAGAATTTTTGTCATATTTTTGGTACTCTTATTTTGATGGCACTTTAAAGATGTACTTGGTTGTCTTGTAGATATTCTAATATCACTAATAAAAAATGCTCTATTAATAAGTGAAGAAATGAATGAATGGCCACTATAAATTTGTTTGCAGCACAAGGATTTATAGTTTTTCCTGACGTCTTTGGAAAAGCAAACTGTTTCATCCTTAGACTCAGAACCCTTTTTAGTGCAAGGAATTCTTAAGACATGTTAGTAGTTATGTTTCTGACTCATGTAGTGAGGAGGAAAGCATTTATGATCAACTGAAAATTGGAAACATGACAACTTTCCTGCTAATCAAGGATGGTGTGGAAGATGGAGGAGCTCGTAGTTCATAGTGAAGGAAGAAGCAGCCACTGCTTTTACTGTTGACGCTGTTACTTTTTTAGAGACTGTAAGGTAAGTATTAAAGAAGGAGGCTATTAATAAGGGAGAGATTGAACCTGGATTTAAGGCTACAAAGTATAAGATTTCCATTGCTTTTGGACAGTGTGCTGATTATTACTCTTACAGAAGCTTTTTACCTTTATTTTGATAAAATACAGTTTTATAAAGAGTTGCTTTTCCAAAATTTGCTGTCTACCTGCTACTTAGTATATTCCAAAAACTGGATAACAGGTAGTGTTTTTAGATAATATACCATCATTGATATTTTAGAGGAGCTCAATATCTTTTTGTCTCAAGAAAGATGTTACTTTCAAAATTCTTCTTATCGTCAGCATCTGGCCCCTTACCATCTGTCCTGAACAGAGTGAGGATATGCATTTTGCTTTTTGCTTTGTATTCCAGTTCCTAAAGCAAGTGGTGAGCCTGAGAAGTATTGCCATTTTTCAGATTTAATACCCAGGGAAGTGTTTTTGACAGGCTAATTGCAATGTTGCATAACAACATGCCTATATTGATATATAATATTGAAAGTCCTCCAAACAAGGTGTCTTCAACATAAGAATTAGGTAAAAGGTATGGGCATGGCAAGTTTGTAGCATGTCTTATGTCTTCCTATTTTGTATACCTATTGTGGATTTGATACAGAGAAATATCTATGTTGTCACATTCAAGAAACTGCCGAAGTCAGCTTTGACATAGAAGATAAAGTAAGTAAAACACTTTAGTCGCAAAAAGAAGAGATTTCTAATGATCTTTTGATACTGTATCAGCATGGCGTGGATGAAAGAAAGAATAAGGTAAAATAAGCCCCAGAATGAAGAAATGTAAATACTGTACCCAAATTAATCACATCGGAAATAGACTGTAGGTATGTTTTATTGTTCACTTCGATCAATTTCTGTGAGTGGCTAGATAAGAGAGAGTCTTGTAAATCTGTCCCTGCATTGCAAGATCTCCTTCAGCACTTATGCATGGCTCAGAATCAACTGAAACAGAGACATTTGTTTCTACAGCATCAATGCAGGTGTTCTTTGCCTGTTAACCCTAACACCCTACTACTAACATTTAAATTTACAGTACAAATATACATAGGAATGATTATTTGCATTACAAAATAATATGTAATTTTTAACAAGATTCTTTTATATAATAGGCCCTTCTCCCAAGTTCACAAAAAATGAGAATCAATTTAAATGATGTTAATTATTCATCTTTTCAGGATCATAACTATTATGTTTTCTATGAGGTAAACTTGCTTTTGTAAATGAATACTTTCAATGCTTGGCACTTTTCTTAAAGAAAAATAGCAATTAGTGATAACAAATCACTTGACTATAGTTCAGAAACCCATCATGTTTCTGTGGAATAAAGGCTTAAACAATCCATGACTTTCCTAGAGGCAAGCAGAATTTCCTCTTTACTGAAGTAATGTGATCAGTTATTCCAGATTTTGTATGCCTTTACACATTACCAGAGTCTGCACTAGCTTTATGCAGCTAAGAGTAGAGGTGACAGGTAGACCAGAATATAATGAATTACGGTAATCCTAGCAAGAAATAATGGAAGCACATCTGAAGGTTTTTCTGTCCCTTGGAGACCCAGTGAGATATATCCTAGAAAGGCTCCTAGGATGATAATAAGATGACTTTGCAACCTGATTAATATGGACATCAAAAACAAAGCTCAGAATCTAAAATCAGTTCAGTGTTATGAGCCCTGAGACATTGAGGAGAATATACTAGATGTCAGAGGGAAGAACTAAAAAGAAATATAAAGATTGATGTTGAGGAGACCCTATGAGTAATAATTTAGCCTTGTCTACATTTAGCTTTAAAAAGTTGGATGACATCCAAGCCTGAATGTCACAGAGACCATTATGTGCCATGCAGAAAGCCATCACAAGGCCCATGGGGATGTGAAACAGACCGAAGTGTCATCTGTGCTTATTTGACACAGAAATGTATTGGTTCTAAAGCCAACATTCATAATAAATAGGCACATATAAACATAAAACTATATACTTATATTTCATATATAAATAAGCAAAGCAACATATTAAAAATTAGTATTCTTTTTCTTTTCTATAAATACAAATAATGTGCTATCATTTAAAAGACATAGTCCTACCCTCAAAAAGCTTATATTTCAAAACATGTTACAGTGTGAATGGTTTCCAATTATAGGTTACTATTAAATTGTCCTATTATTTTTCACTGTTGTCTTTCAGAATATCCATGAACTTTTAGCTATTTCTCTCTCCTTGGTACTTTTTGAGACTCAGGTGCAGACGTTAAAGTAATGTTTACATAATAGTGGAGGATGCAATATTGAGGATTATAGACCTCTGTAATCACCGGACCATAAGTTCTGACACTTAAGGATTTATTCCCAACAGAGAAAACATTCCTTTTTTTTTTTTTTTTTTTAACAAGCTTTAATTCACTTTATTTTTCTTGTAGGAAACTATATGGTGGTCATAGCTGTGGCCTGGGTCCTCTGCACAGACTCTGGTACGGGTCTTTACAAAATGGTCAGTGAATTCCTGCCAGAGAGACTTGGTGAACATAGTCTTTTTGAAATAGGACCAAATGTGGCCTTGGTGAAATTGTCCAGGGTGGCAGTGCACCCCCTGGCTGAAGTGTAACAGTCCTCTTAATACTTATTGTCATCAGTAACTTCTTGGGCACAGGGGCTGAGACTATGCCAGTGCTTCTGGGGGCAGGGAAGAGGAGCCCCAGCACAGAGCCAGAGCAGCTGGTCACCTTGCATGGGACACTGTGGGGCTTGTAGATCTTGTTCTCCCAGTAGCCTCACTGCACGGGAACAATGAAAAGCTTGGCCAGGATGATGGCTGCATGGATCGCAGTGGCTACCTCCTTGAAGCACTTAACACCTAGACCAATGAAGGTGTCCATTGTGATCCCCAATGGCAACAAATGCCTTGAACCTGGTCTGCTGGCCAGCATAGCTTTTGCACAAGCATATCTTCAAAACCTCATCTTTGAGGGATGCCCCCAGAAAAAGTCTGTGATCTCAGATTCCTTGATGGGTAGGGAGAAGAGATAGATAATTTTCAGGGACTTGATCTTCATGTCCGTGACCACGCAAGCCAGCTTGGTGACAGGATCCACTTCTTGTCTTAACCTCCATGATCTCCTTGGTCCTGATCCCGACCCCAACCCCAGTTTGGCCTGAAGGCTGCTGCCAAAGCCTCTATGGTTTTGCCACAGCCTCCCATTCCAGAGCCCTGGGCCCTCCCCAGGGTCATCCACCATTTAGTATTTTCCTGGAGAAAATAGAGAAAAGTCTTCTATATAAACTATAGTGCATTTAAAAATGTTCAGTAATACAGTTTTGTGTTTTCTAAGAACAATAGGAAATTAAATCTAGAGAGATTATTGGGATAGAATGTTGAACTTGTAATGATAGGTTTGTTTTCGCAAAGGGGGTTTTGTGTTGGAATCAATTGGATAAGGACTGTATCCACTGGACTGAAACATGCAGAGGAATGCTGGGTTTGATCAGACTTCTAGAGGACGGCCACTACCTAATTGATTTGCACCGGGTGGACATGATTTTAGTTTGATGGTCTGAATCATGTATAGATGCCGAAAAATTCCTTTTTAAAATGTTTCCTGAAATCTTTATTTCAACAGTCTGATTTTAACTAGTCTCCTTAACATGTCCTAAAACCATTTCTGAGATAGCAGTGAAATGTGCTTATCTTCAATCTAGGTCATATTCAATAGAAGGATATTTCTCCATCCATTCTTCTCAGCTTTTATTTATAAACTTTTACTTATGAATCTCCTAATTCAAAGTTATCTTTGAGTTCTAACAAGGACCAAAAATTATGCTATTTCTTTATTCTTACCCCAGTGGTATGTGTATCTGAATTTTCACCAGACAACACATTTAATGTTTGGACATTGATAATGATTAGCTAAGAATCTTCCTCCGTTTTACAGTCTGAAATTTTATTGAAATTTTGAGACCTCCTTTTTTTAATTAGAAAAATTTTTTTAAATGTTTTATTTATTTCTGAGAGAGAGAAAGAGACAGCATGAGCAGGGGAGGGTCAGAGAGAGAGAGGGAGGTACAGAATCTGAAACAGGCTCCAGGCTTTGAGCTAACTGTCAGCACAGAGCCCAACACGGGACTCAGACCCACGAACTGTGAGATCATGACCTGAGCCGCAAGTCGGATACTCAACTGACTGAGCCACCCAGGCACCTGGAGACCTCTTAAGTAGCGTAATGTGGTACAGTATTTTAATGCCTCTACAAGAATCCTTGTATAATATTAGATACCTCCTGCAAGTTATACATTTATATTTGTAAGATCTTGTTCAATTTGATTCTTGATCATGTGGTTTATAAATATTAACATAGGGTTACACTGATTTCATTTCTATTTTAAACTAGAGGTTTCATTCCATTTACATATTTTATGAAAATGCTTATGTGGTACTAGTTCAACTTAAATAAGTGGGCAGTAAGTTGCCCAGTTTACCCACTTTTTTGGAAAGATTATAATCCCCTATGATCCAGGTACATTTAATTGCAAGATGTAATCACAGAAAGGGTCACCAAAGCTGTTGATTTTACTATAATAAAATTTCCAATTCATTGAGGGAAGACTGATTTGATGTCTAAGTAAATATTCTTAACTTTGGGTAGCAGACTACTCATTGTGACAGCAAGTAGTCTCTTGGTCTGTTTGGGATGTGTCGGAATTTACGTGCTATTGCATGCACTAAGAAGAAAAAAAATAGGATATGTCCAAAGGGAATGGAACATATATTGTGTTATTTTTAATCCTATGAGTTATGTTAAGATTCCAAGACTTAAACACAAATTATAACTACAAGGGGCACCTGGGTGGCTCAGTTTGTTGAACCTCCAACTTCAGTTCAGGTCATGATTTTGCTGTTCATGAGTTTGAGCCCCACATTGGGCTCATTGCTGCCAGTGCAGAGCCTGCTTCTGATCTTTTCGTCCCCCTCTCTCTGCCCCTCCCCCACTTGCACTATCTCATAAATAAGCATTAAAAAAAATAAAACTATATTACTTTGTTTCATATCTATACTAACTCTTAATTTCATGTTTTCAACTTCTATAATTATCTTATTTTACAACAATTGTGCCAATTTTTAAATTCCATTAAGAAATATTATATGCTATTAGGTCTTTAAAAAGCCCATTTTTTTAAATACTGAAGTAAATTAATTCTTCCGAGAAAGCTATGTATTATATTAAAGTTACTTGGTAATTACATTAATAAGGTTAATCATTTTTCATATCATTACAGCCAAGTGTGAGTTTCTAAGGACAGTTATAGGAACATCATTTCATATATTTCCCAGTACTTTTTAGTATCTTCCAAACAGATAATTCAGCAATAAAATTGCTTCAAATGACCATTTCCACAATTTGCATGTATTAACAATCAAACTATTTCAACCTAACATTTACAAAGGTTTTTTTCAATACACACAATTTATCTAACATTTTACTGTTGCAATTAAGAAAATTTGATTACAAGCCAAAATAGGGTATGTGGAATATCTGAAAGAGAGGTGCATGCTGTAATTTATTAAGTAGCAAGTGGTTCTTTGTTTTCTTAACCTTTATACACTTTTTTATCTATTTTTGAAGGATTTTTTTGTTTTAAATTCTCTGTGTTTTCTTTGCAAAAATAATACTTTAGATTAACAATTGAAATGATCTCATATATATCATATCACATTATGATATATTTTATACAAAATACTTATATCTCCCTCTCCATTAACACAATTCTTTCTTTTATTCTAAGAATTAGCACATGATTATAGTTACAGAATTGAATTTATTTTTTAACAAAATATATTTAATGAAATATATTTAACATACAAGAAAGTTATATTCATAATTTTTAATAATATTTTTCAAGGTAAAGTCTCCATTAGGCCATTGCTCCCCTGATTAATTACAATAAAAATTTGATCTCTCTTTTTAAATGATTTTATTCACAGTGGCTTTTCTTCCTGCATGAATTGTCCTATGATAAAAAGGGTTTCTGATATTTTTACACTCTAAGAAGTATCCATTTAGAATAGGGAAAGAAGCAAAGGGAATTAACATATATTTGACTCCAACTGTTGGAGAAGATATTTACTTTTCTTACTTAATATTCACAATAGTCATCTGTGTTAGACATTATTGTCATTATTTTATATCTCTGGAAAATGAGGTTGAGAGATATTAAATAATCTATCTGAGATCACACATCGAGCCAGTGACAATGCTGGAATACAGACCTGGTCCCTCAGATTCCTAAGTCTTTTGCCAACTTTTGTAGGAGCACCTATCTTGTTACTAGGAGCCAAACACATAGATAGGCTATTATTATGATTTTTAGTTCAGTAAAAGTAGGAAATGTGACAATATTAGAAATATTGTTCTTGATCAATATCCAAAGAATGAATAGAATAAAGATAATCCTGACATCATTCTATATTATCTTAGTAATTTTAATAATGGAGTATACTTTAATTTGCATAACTTGAAATTTAATTTTTTTAAGTTTTTTTTTTTTTTTAAGAGTGAGACACACAGAGAGAGAGAGCACCAGTGGGAGAGGGCCAGAAAGAACTGATGTCATATGTGCTTTGGGTCATTCCATGAAAGAAAAAGAATGACCTCTAAACATATCACTGGATCCCTAATAAAATGAAAAGCCTGACTCTGTTGTCTATGATATTTCAGATCATCCAAGCTCAAGGATGAGCTGAATTTACTCTCTAGATCAGGAATGGTCAGTATAAGACTGTGAACCAACTCTGGTCAAACATCTGTTTTGTGTATCAAGTTTTGCTGGAAAAGAGACACTCATATGTTAATATATTATCTATGGCTGCTTTCATATGGCCCCCAAAGCCATGTAATTGTTACTATCTGGTCCTTTACAGAAAGTTTATCTACTAACCCTGATCTAGGTTAAAGCACTAAAATAGTGCTCATTTGTCATGTTTATAGTATTCAAACATATTCTCTTTTTAAATATTTACTCTTACTGTCATTTAATAAAATGAGGTTTAAGAATTGGTGATATCAGCCTTCAGAAATCTCTTCTGAGACATCCATCCACCTTCCCTTTTCTTGCCTCTCTTGCATTGCCTTTTCTTGCCTTCCTTTCTCCTCTCTCTTTTCTTACAATTTCTTCTAAGTCCCCTGTATTATATGTAAGTGTTGCTTTATTTATAGTGAGCATAATGCATTGAATGATTTCACAGAACGGTGTGTGCCCTGGCATATTATCTTGTTGAACTATTCAATTAAATATGATAATGTTGAGCACATTGACAGTGTTAAACACTCAGGTGAATGAGCAATTCACCATGAAGTGCAGAAATATTTGAAATCATCTGCATGTCTACAAGGAATATTTATTTATTTTTTATATGAGTACTTCAGGTTTCTAGTGAATGATACATGCTAGGGAAAGAAAACTACCAAGAAATTAGAATATACAGAAGACTCAAAAGATCTCAGACAAATCATAATTTTTAACTCTTTTGTGACATACACATAAAGTAAGTTGGATATTAAAATGATTTTTCCCAACATTTACAAAGTGGTTCAAATTCATAAAATGTAGTATTTAACTGACTCCTATGAAGCATATCAGCATAATTCTGAGACTTTCTTGGAAATGTATCATTCGAAGGCATTTTCCTCAAGTACAGTGTGTACTTAGTATTATTCCATTAAAGTTTGTATCATTTATTTTGGAAGCACTTTTCCTGGAAATTTGATAGTAATATGTATCTTGGGCTTATGAAAGCATGTTTAGATGTGAAAGTAACACTTCAGAACATCTAAGGGTGGGACATTCGGGTGGTTCAGTTGGTTAAGTATCTGACTCTTGGTTTTGGCTCAGGTCTTTGATCTCATGGTTCTTGGGTGTGAGCCCCTCATTGAGCTCTGCTGACAGCTCAGAGACTGAAACCTGCTTCGGATTCTCTGTCTCCCTCTCTCTCTGCCCCTCCCCTGCTCACACTCTATCTCTGTCTCTCTCAAAAATAAATAAATGTTATAACCAAAAGAAAAAAAAAAAGGACATTTAGGGGCAGGAAAATAAAAGATGTCATCAGCTAGTGGCATGTGGGTGGCAAGTGAAGAAAACTATCCCTTAATATTATGTTGAAATTTCAAATTAAATGACAGAGCTTGAAGACTTTCTTTCTGAATATTGCTTCCTTTTAAACATTTTTTACTAAAAGTTTATTTATTTTGAGAGAGAGAGAGGCTGTGAGTTAGTGTGAACGGGTAAAGTTGCAGAGAGAGAGAGAGAGAGAATCCCAAGCAGACTCGGCACTGTCATCAGGAACCCAATGCAGGGCTCAAACCCACAAACCATGAGATCATGACCTGAGCTGAAATCGAGTCAGATACTTAACCAACTGAGCCACCCATGCACTCCTCTGAATGTTGCTTCTACTGGGAAGCTCTTTTGTTCTATTGGAAAACTCTTATGTTTGGCAATAAAGTGGTAGAACTCCATTATTTTTCTCTATGATTTAGATTGATATGTTCCAGTTCTGTAAAAAATGGTGTTGGTATTTTGATAGAGATTGTATTGAATCTATGAATTGCTTTGGGATCAAAGCAAAAGTAGATATTTTAATAATATTAATTCTTCAAATCCATATCTTTCCATAGGTTTGTGTAATCTTTAATTTCTTTCATCAGTGTTTTACAGTTTTCAGAGCAGAGTTCTTTCACCTCCTTGGTTGAATTTATTCCTAGGTATTTTGTTCTTTTTGACACGATTATAAATGGAAGTGTTTTCTTAATTTCTCTTTCTATGACTGTTATTAGCATACCAAAATGGATGCCAACTTCTGTGTGTTATTCCTGTATCCTGCAACTTTACTGAATTCATTTATTAAATCTAACAGTTTCTCTCCCTCTCTCTCTGTCTTTCTCTCTCTCTCTCTCTCTCTCTGTGTGTGTGTGTGTGTGTAAACTTCAGGGTTTTCTTTGTATAGTATCCTGTCATCTGGAAACAGTGACACTTTAATTTCTTCCTTACCAATTTGGATGCCTTTTATTTTTTCTCATCTGATGGCTGTTGGTAGGACTTCTAGTTCTATGTTGAATAAAAGTGGTGAGAGTAGACATACTTGTCTTGTTCCTGATCTTAGGGGGAAAAGCTCTCAGTTTTTCACCATTAAATGTGATGCTATTTATAAGTTTCTCATATATGACCTTTATTGTATTGAGGTAAGGTCTTTCTAAACCTACTTTTCTGAGAGTTTTTATCATGTTCAGATGTTGAATTTTGTGAAATGCTTTTTCATGTATCTATTGAGGTGATCATATGATTTCTATCCTTTATTTTGTTGATGTGTGTATCATGTTTATTGATTTGCAAATATTGAACTGTCCTTGCATCCTTGGAATAAATTTCACTTGATAATGGTGAATACGCCTTTTAATGTATTGCTGAATGTGATTTGCTAATATTTGGTTGAAGGCTTTTGCATCTATGTTCATTAAGGATATTGGCCTGTAGTTCTCTCTCTCTCTCTCTCTCTCTCTTTTTTTTTTTTTTTTTGTAGTATCTTGGTCCAGTTTTAGTATGAAGATAATGTTCGCCTTGTAAATTGTTTTTGGAAGCTTTCCTCCCACTTCAACTTTTTTGAAGACTTTGTGATAAACAAATATTAACTCTTTAAGTATTTGGTAGAATTTGCCTGTGGATCCATCTGGTCCTGGATTTTTGTTTTTTGAAGTCGTGATTACCAATTCAATTTTGTTACTAGTAATTAATTAGTCTGTTCATATTTTGTATCTCTTCCTGATTCAGTTTTGGAAGTTGTATGTTTCTAAAAACGTACCTATTTATTTTAGGTTGTTTAATTTGTTGGCATATAATTTTTCATAGCATTCTCTTATAATTCTTTGTATTTCTGTGGTATTCTTTTATATCTGATATGTTTCCTCTCTTTTTTTCTTGATGAGTCTTGTTCATGTTAGCAATTTTGTTTATATTTTCAAAGAATCAGCTCTTGGTTTCATGGATCTTTTCTATTATTACTGTTTTTTCTGTTTGTTTTTTGTTTTGTTTTGTTTTAGTTTCTTAGTTATTTCTACTCTCATCTTTATTATTTTCTTCATTTATTTCCACTCTGACTTTTATTATTTCCTTCCTTCTACTCATCTTGGACTTTGTTTTTCTTTTTCTAGTTCCTTTAGATGTAAGGTTAGGTTGTATATTTGAGCATTTTCTTGTTTCTTGAGGTAAGTCTATATTGCTATAGTTTTCCTCTAACAACTGTATTCACTCTCCCAAAGACTTTGATCTGTTATGTTTTAAATTACATTTGTCTCCATGTATTTTTTTTTTAATTTCCTCTTCGATATATTTACTGATACATTCACCATTTGGTAGCATTTTATTGAGCCTCTATGGGTTGTATGATTTTTCCACATTTTTTCCCTCATGATTGATTTCTAGTATCATATCATTGTGGTTGAATGGGTCAGTTTTTATGCTGGAAATAATAAAGTGAAACTACAAGCATATAAACCACAAAGCAAACAAACAATGCTGGTTTAATGGAAAAAATAATTTATCTATAAAATGTAACATGCACTTAGGAAAATCTCTGGTATTCAAAAAATGACAAAAGAGTTAAAAGTTGAAAGATATATATCAGTGAGTGGAAAGGAAAAGGAATAATTTATAGGAAACATAAAACAAGTGGAACAGAATTAGTAATCAAGTGGTGAAAAAGAAAATGATAAAAAGAGACACATTCTAGATGCATCTTAAAATATTGTAATGAAATCATACTATATTTTTTAACTGAGTAATTAACATTTGGCCACAAAAATAAAACAGTGATTAAAAAATTAGGCCAGTATTATAGTTTCTGTCTACAACATGAAATTATAGGTGACATTGGAGCAAAATCTATTGGACTGAAAGGGCAAAAGATTATGATGTGCAATTTTTACTCACCAGTGAGTTGTCATTAAATTGTGAAATCAATAGAAACTTAGCCTTCTACATATAACATCTTATATAATATTTTTCAATGTTTGTTCTTTAGAAATAAAAATTTTAATATATCTAACTAAATAAGGGAACAAAATTAAAAATTAAATATGGGGAACATGTAGGCAATGTCTGATGATAAGCAATGAAATCAAGTAAACATGTAGTTGAATCTAAACTAAGGAGCAATATCACTTGGTGGTTTGGAATATATATTCTGGGAAGACAAAATTAGGTTCAGTTCATGGGTGGACCACTTAGAAATTTGTGGTCTTGGCCTTGAGGTTTCTTTAGCCTCAGATTTTTTTATCTTAAATGGAAAAAAATTGTGGAACCAATCTCAGAAGGTAATTTAGTGATTAAATATATTTTAAATGCTCAGCATTTGTTCCTAGCATATTATTACTAATGAATATTGTTTTAATTATGATCAATTATAATGGAGACTTTCTTCTTGAATTAAACCACATATAATATGAAAATAATAATAATGCAATCTCAGTAGCCTGGGTCCAGAATTCCAGACTGTCTTGTAAGAGATCAATTAGGGATGGGGTGGGTTTTGAATGATTGGTCAGAAAAGAGGCACTTATAATAAACTACTAGGCTTATATTTATTCTTTGATGTGGAAAATTAGATGTAAGTTTGAAATATGTTTAAAAATAAAATAACCTAAATTCAACTAAAAATCAGATATGATCATTCAAATCACATATGAACATAGCAATAAGTAGAACAATATAAATAGCAAGGGAAATTTTTAAAAAATTATAAGAGGACCACAAACAACTAAATCCATAGACTAAATGGCACAGAAAGAATAAAGACTAATAAAGAATAAATATTATTAGAATATTTGGTTTTAAATTTTTTTATATGGACACAGAGTGCAAATTAATTTTTTTTTAAATGTTATAACTGTTACATAAACATGGCTGTCATACAAATCTAGGGAATATATGTCAAAGATGTACTTGCCTATTTATATCAGTAATAAAGGAACAAGTGAGATACAAAGCTGGCTCAAAGATCATTTAAAGGACTATTTACCATAGTCTGAAGAAAGTGTTGGAATAAAATTGCTAATTTACATATAAAATTCTTTAAAGTTATTCGTGACAATAAAATCATGACTTTTATTAAAAAAATGTGAATCTTGTTTTAGATACCTTTTTCAATATCTTCCCTGTATCTACTATGTTTTTGCTTGGTGGTTACTATGAGGCTTATATTTTACAACTTATATTTATAACATCTATTTTAAGTTCATGGCAACTTAAGTTTAAGTACATTCTAAACCTCTACGCTTTTACTCTCCTCCCATAATTTATATTTTTGATATCATGTTTACATCATTTTATCTTATGTATACCTTAACTAAGTATTGTAGTTACAGTTATTTTTACTACTTTTGTCTTTTAAACTTCATTCTAGCATTGTAAGTGATTAATATACTACCTTTATTACATATTTTCCATTATGAGTGAGATTTATACATTTAATATTTTCTTGTTACTTATTAGTGTCCTTTTTTTTCAGCTTAAGAAGTCCCTTTAAATTTTCTTGCAAGGCGGATTTAATGGTGATGTACTCTTTTAGCTTTTGCTTCCTTTGAAAAGTCTATCTCCCCTTTAATTCTGAATCCTATCTGCCAACTAGAGTATTCTTTGATGAAAAAAATTTTTATAGCCTTTAATATCTATCATGCTACTTGATTCCTGCCTGAAACGTTTCTCCTGAAGCATCTGCTGATAGTCATATGGGGGTTCTTATATGTTAACAATTGCTTTTTTCTTGTTTTTAAGATTCTTTATTCCTTGGTTTTAACTTTTGATATTTTAACTATAATATGTCTTGGTGTGGGTTTTTTGTGTTCATCTTATTTGGAACTCTGGACTTCTTGGATCTGGATGTCTCTTTCCTCAGGTTAGGGATATTTTTGGTGGTTATTTCTTCCAATAAGTTTTTAGCCTTTTTTTCTCTCTGATTTTCTGGGAGCCTGTAATGTCAATGTTAGTCCACTTGATGTGCCAAAAGCTATCTTTGCTTCTTAAAAATTATTTTCTTTTTCATCTCTGATTGGGTGAGTTCTTCTGAACTGTCTTCATGTTCACTAACTCTTCTGCTTTATCTAGTCAATCCTTGAATACCCCTAGTGTATTTTTTGTTGTTGTTGTTGTTTTGTGTTTTTCAGTTCTGTTTCTTCTGTTTGGAAATTTCTTATATTTCCTATTTATTTATTGAAGTTCATTTTGTTCATGCATTCAACTTTAGTGACCAATTTTATGATCATACTTTGAGTTCTTTATTGAGTAAATTACTTATCTCCATTTCATTAGGGATTTTTGGTTGTTGTTATTATTTTTTTTTTATTTTGTACTTTTGAGATTTTCTTCGTGTGTGTGTGTGTGTGTGTGTGTGTGTGTGTGTGTGACATATTCTGTTCTTTCATTTTGCTTGACTCTTTGTGTTGATTTCTGTGCATTAGAGAAACAGCCACTCCTCCCAGTCTTAAAGGTTTGGCCTTGTTAAGGAGGTGAAACTTACTGTTCAACCCTGTCCTAACTGTTGTGAGTCTCCCAAACTTTTGTGATTGTCCAAGATGAACTATTTTATTTTTATAGCTCTCAGTAGTTGAAAGTGGGCTAAGACAAATCAATATCCCAAAGAGAAAGATCTCAGTCAGCATAAAGATTGAGGATGATTAAGGTTTAGACTCTCAAATAATAACTTTTAAAGATTGCAAATATATACAGTCTTTTGTAACCAAAAGTGTAAGCCCCAATGGTCCCCAGAGCCAGGCAATCTGGAATTGTCCACTATGCCAGTTTTTAGGTTTGTCTCAGAGAAAATTGTTTTGTATATAGTTGTAGATTTTGTGTGTCTGTGGGAAGAGTGGAGTTCAGGATCTTCCTACATTGCTATCTTGAACCAAAACCTATGATAAGTTTTTAAATCACTAATTCAGTCTTAGCTTTGTAGAGGCCTATTCAGTGTTTCTGTTTTTCCTGAGTGAGTTTCAGTTTTGTGTCTTCCACTAAGTTGGAAAGTTATTCTTTTCCTACCCTTTCATAAGTCATATTCATTTCCTGGCATCTAGTTGTTTATAGTATTCTCTTATAAACTTCTGTATTTCCTAAGATTGGTAGTGATGTTCGTTCTCTCTCTCTCTCTTTCTTTCGTTCTGTCTTTCTTTCTTTTTTAAGTAAGATCTATGCCCAATGTGGGGTTTGAATTCATGACCCAAAGATCAAGAATTGCATGCTCTACTGACTGATTTAGCCAGGTACCCTCTCTTTAATTTTTGATTTTTAGTAATGTGAGTACTCTCTCTCTCTCTCAGTTTTTTTTTTAAGCAATCTAGCTAAATGTTTTCCAATTTTATTGGTCTTTTCAAAGAACCAACTTTTGGTTTAGCTGGTATTTTTAAAATTTATTTTATTTTTGCTCCAGTTTTTATTATTTATTTCCTTCTGCATACATTGGATTAAATTTGTTGTTTTTTCCCCCTATTTTCTTAAAATGAAAAATTATGTTATTGATTTGTGATCACTTTTTTTAACATTTTAAAAATTTATTTATTATTTGAGAGAGAGAGAGAGAGAGAGGGAGGGAGCACACACAGGAAGGGCAGAGAGAGAGGGAGAGAAAGAATTTCAAGCAGGCTCCATGCTGTGAGTGCAGAGCTTGATGCACAGCTTGATCTCACAGTTGTGAGATCGTGACCTGAGTCAAAACCATGAGTCAGATGATTTACTGAGCCAGATGCCCTGAGATAATTCTTTTTAGAAAGTATTAGTACACTTTATTTTTTAGCTAAATTTTTGGCTTCCAGCAAAACTGGATGAAAAATACAGAGTTTATCTCATATCCCTCCACTTCCCCCACCCCACCCATAGCTTCTACCACCAACAACCAGTGTGGTACGTCAGTTAAATCAGTGAACCAACGTTAGCATATGATTACCAACAAAAGGTTCATAGAAGACATAGTAAATAGAGAGAGATGTATTATCCATGGTCAGGACTTTTAATACTGGAAAGATGTCAATTTCTACTAACTAGTCTATAGATTCAATACAATCCAAACAAAAGTCCTGACAGCCTTTGTTTAGAAATTGATTAGCTAATTCTAAAATTCATGTGAAAATGCAAATGCCCTAGATAAACCACAACCACTGGAAACAGAGGAATAATATTGAAGAGCTAATTCTACTAGATTTTAAGACAAATATTTTCTTTCAGTACTTTAGAAGTGTTGCTCCACTGCCTTCTTGCTTACATTATTTTTCATGAGACATCTGCTGTATTCTTTTTTTTTTTTTCTTAACATGTTGTTTTAATTTGGGCTTCTTCTAAGGTTTTCCCTTATCTCTCATTTTGAGCAATTTGATTATAATATGTCTTAATTTCATTTTTTTCTTGAACTGCTATTTGTGGAGCTAATTGGATCTCTGGATTTATGCTTTTCATAAAATTTGGAAAATTTTTAGTCATTATAAGTTTTTTCTTTTCTGTTTTCCTCTCCTTTGTCTCTTTTGGGACTAATACATATATATTAGGTCCCTTGAAGTTGGTCACAGCTCACAGTTTTTAAATCGCTCTTTGAAATATAATTCACATGCCAGAGAATTCAATAAGTATACAATTCAGTGTTTTTTACTATACATCTTTGTAAATATACTAACAATCATTGAACTTTGCTACTAAAAAAATAAACTGAGTATTTTAAAATTATTTTTCTGTGGTCATTTCAGGGCCACTAAGTGTTCAGGGCCACTAATATTTCCTTCTCCTCCTCCTCCTCCTCCTCCTCCTCCTCCTCCTCCTCCTCCTTCTTCTTCTTCTTCTTCTTCTTCTTCTTCTTCTTCTTTTTTTCTTTTTCAATATATGATCTGGAAGTACTCCTTATCCAGAGTATTTTTTCATCTCAGACATTGTAGTTTCATATCTAGAAGTTTGATTTGGCATTTTTATATATCCTCTAAGTTTCTACTCAACCTTTTAAACATATGGGAGAAAGTTATAATAATTATTTTAATTAATAATTATTTTAAAGTAATTTTAATTACTTTGGTATTTCTAACAATAGCTTTTCATCAGGTTCAGTTGGTTGATTTTTTTCATCATTATGTGTTATATTTTCTGATTATAAATCATAAGATTAGCCTGTTGAATGCTGAATGTTTCTGCATTTCTATAGATATTTTTGTGCTTTGTTATGGAATTTAGTTAAATACTAAAAACTTTGATCCTTTTGGGTTCTTCTTTTAAGTTTTGTTAGATGGCAACAGAGCAGGTATTTAGCTTAGAAAAACCCTCATATGTACTCTGCCCAAATAACTCATATATTTATGAAGTTTTCCCAATCTGATTAGTAGGCACGTTCCAAGTCCTAACTGGACACAAATACTCCTTCTTCTAATCATTTAGGGTGATTCTTTCTGTGCCCTTGCGTATTTTCCTCACGCTCATTATCATCAGTAGTCAGCTCATGTCCTCCAGGAGGACCCTCTACAGATCTGTATTTTCTTTGCATGTCTCTCTCCCATCTTTGGCACCATTTCCTGAATATTCAGTCTTGTTCTCTATAGAATCTCACCTTTGAGATTGACATCATGGATTCTGGCAGTTTCTATCTGGGCTCTTCCTTACTATCCTGCTTGCTTAGAAACCCTCTCAAAGCTTTAGACTGAGGTTACCATAGCACCCAACTTATTTGTTTTCTGTTCTTTAGGGATCACTGTCCTTCATTGTCTGAATGGCCAGTGTCTTCAAAACCTTTATGTTTTGTTCAGTGTCTTGGTTGTTTGAGTCAGGAGGGTAAATCCATTCCATTTTCTTCAATTTTGGCCTAACATAGAGGTGTCCTCATTGATTTTTATTGAAGCTTTTACTTACCTAATGTGAAATTGGATCACCTGATGAAAAGCATAAAATTATAAAAACAATTAATGGACCTCCAATTTCTCATTTTTTCCCTGCCATTTATCTGTACAAGTATATTATTATTTTTTTAAGTTTATAAATAAAATACATTATTTTGGTTTAAAGATATCTTACACTGAGTCAACCTGACTTAGTCAGTAACAGTCTGGACTGTAATGAATGAATATCAGTCTCATATTTCTTTAATTTTCATCAAAACTCATGAACTCATTAACTTCATTTTTCTTGTTCCCAAATAGTAGCTGTTGGTGTTCTCTGACTACAAAAATATATAATGCTAATGCATAATGAAAACCAAATCATATCAGTATTTTCTCCTCAGTCTGAGACAATGTATACTCTGGTCTCTGTTGTTTATTATACTCAACACCTACTGATCAGAATTTGGTCTTTTTTTTATAACTTTGTTCTAATGTTAAACCTGTTAAGCAGAACTTTGCTATCATGAATTTTTCAATAATCCTCTTTTTAAGACAAAAAAAAAAAAAACCCATAGTGTTAATCTCAACAGTAGCTGGCCCAGATGCTAAAATGATGATACAATATTTATATTGTATTGAAAGTGTCCCGTGTAATGCAATTCACTTTTTGACTATGGTCCATATATTAACATTGCTGGGTGACACTGAAGCCCTTTCTATACTTCGTATTTAGCAATTTAAGCTTTGGCTCAATCTGTGTAGGCAATGACTAGAAGGAATTATCAAGTGGTGATGGGTTGTTGGGGAGACAAAGACTTAAAAAAGAATAAAAGGATGGAAACTGGGCCAGTATTTATGCTGGGTACTGAATATTATATTAAATCAAAAGAAGTTACTGTATTTCTGACCTCTGCATAGGGACAGATATAAACCTTAGAATTCTATCTTATTATTGGAAGCTGAAAATTAAAATCAGGAATAACAGACAGGCTTAGACTAACATTCAAGAAAAAACAATAGTGTTACCTAATCAATTTTCTTATTTATCTCTTGCAATGTATACTATGACATCAAATTTATATAAAAGAGAGGTACACAGTGTTCATTAGTTTGATTTTACTTGGAAGCTTATGAAAATATCCCTAAATTTTCATAGTATATATAAATAATGATTTCTAAAGGAACCAGAATGTGGAAAAATCTTGCTTTAAATAGTGATCAAGTAATAATAGATCAGTTCATATGTAACACATAAAAATAAATTGCTTTTCTCTTAAACATGTTTTACGTTGATCAAAGTTTTTATGGTTCAACTGACTTTGATATTTAAGCATTTATGGTGGGTATATTTAAAGTTAAAAGAAACTTTTATAACAGTTCATTGAGTTTATTGAAAAGTCACACATTTTCAATATTCCTTTTCTTTTAGTACATGTATGAATGTTATTGTACAGTTGATCATGCATAACTTCGTTTTATTTTGTGTTTTCTGATAATGTTTAATAATCTTACCTATAGAAGACTCATATTAATTTTTAATATCTCATTAAATTTCTACATGAATTCAATTTAAAAATTTAAGAATTTCAGCATTAACTTGAGAAAGTTTGTGATTCAAAACAAAAGAAAGAAAGAAACCTTCAAGAAGAAACAGTTTCCTATGTCTTTTGTATTGTTTTTCTTTCTTTCTTTCTTTCTTTTATGCTATGCACCACGGCTAGCTCTCTGAGAGCCAGACACAAAATGAGAGTGACATGTCAAACACATGGATATCAAGGATGTGGTTACCTTAGCAACAGGAAGCATATAAAAGCCCTCAGAACTTCCCTTCCTACTCCTGGGACATTTCAGAGTTTCAGATACTGTAAATACTGGTGAATATGATGTCTATAAGAGACATCACAAACATTAAAGTATGATAATGTAAAGTAACCCAAGTTTTTCTCACAGGACCAAGAAAGTAAATTATAATTCATTCCCTTCATGAAAATGGGTTAATGGTGGTCTAAGCCAAAGGCAGAACAACACTTTGGGACTTTATATTCTATAAAAATAGAAGCTACATTAAGTTTCGTGGATTTGCACATATCCATAGAATTTAAAGTTCTGTTATAGGTTTTGAAAGATTTGTTAATGTTAATTTTTTTTAGAATGATAAAATGCATTAAGTTTCTGAATTACTGTAGAAATAACATTGGGAAAATGCTTCATAGAGATTAGAGCTGCACAAAAATGTAGTGGAAGTAGGTTTGCTCTAGTAGATAGTTGAACTATAAGAATTTGATCTGTCACTGGATGGTAAGGCCCTTCTGAAATTTTGCCAAACTAAAAATAACATTTGTCTTTAGTAAGAAAAATATACCTTCATCTCTACTGACTACCTCAAAAAAAAAAAAAGTTTGTGTTTTAATAATAACAGTGGAAAACATCCTAAATCTATCTAATCTGTCATCATTTATCCAAATTAATTTTTAATTACTTTCTCTTGGTGATACTCTTCATCATTATGTCTGTGTTTTACTCTATTGAAATGTCTTATAGTACTTTTCTGTAGGAAAAATCTCTCTCTGTCCTTCTTGCTCTCCCTTACCTACTCCCTCTCCGTTTGTCCCTTTATCCCTTTCTCCCCCTCCTTCCTTCCTACTCTCTCGCTGCATGTTATATGAGAGACATGCTCTCATGTCTGTTATGTTCTCTTTACCTCTATTTATCTAACTTGTATATTAAATGGCACAATACCCACATATGAAATGAATGGACCCTTTTTCTCAGTAAAAAAAAAAAAAAAAAGTTTGGTTTTTAAATTTGAGAGTGGTATATTTGAACCCTTGATTTCTCATATGGCTCTGATTTCAATGAACACCTTCACTGTTAGAAGACTCACTGATGAATCAACTATGACGCTGCACTTTTTGACAAGTCTGTATGACAGACAACATCTAATATTTCAAAGAATTTAATAGATATGCTTACTCTCTATCCATCTAAACTTCTTGAGTTTGAACTGCATAGGAGCTAAATCATCTTAAGGCAAAGTGCCCAGGACCTATTATCCCAACTCACTTCAGAAATCCCTTCACTGATTTATGATTTACCGTTATGTTATGCTATCTGGATTTATGAAAGATCAATATAAGAATCACCTATTTGAAATATGTTCTGTGTCTTTACAAAACAAGACTTGAAAATTTCAGCCACTGTTATGTGAGAAGTCATACAATAAACTTTTTTTCTTAATTTAGTTTCAGAAATTTTTATGTCAATTTATTTTCGTATTTCTCTCCTTTCCATGTATTTCTTTGTCAGAAATGACAACTATATAAATCAATATATATTTTGAAGAAAATGTTAATCCTCAGGAATCTTAAGCAGATTGGCCAGTGATAACAGATACCACTTGTTGAATGAATGTGTCCTATACCAGGCCTAGTTCTAAGTATCTTGTACATATTGACCCTTCTAAGTCTCACTGTGAGCTTTGAACTATTCATATCTTCATTTTACAGTGGGGGATACTAGGTTAAAAAGAGAGAATTATATTTCGTGAGTGGTGGAGCCAGGACATAAAGTAGTGTGGCTCTTGGAATTAGTTTTTTTTTTTTTTTAAGTTTTTATTTATTTATTTTGAGAGAAAGAGACAGAGAGAGTGAGCGAGGGAGGGGTAGAGAGAGAAGGAGAGAGAGAATCCCAAACAGGCTCTGCACTCTAAGAGTGAAGCCTGATCTGGGGCTCAAACTCATGAACCATGAGA